>NW_013665755.1:798882-823116 GCF_000517525.1 Limulus polyphemus
AACACATTACCAACACTTAGTGCTAATAGATACTTACCTAAGCCGTAGGTGACCAGTACGTTGAAATGAGTGATCAAAACGATATGTAGGGTTCTTCGTATGAGCATTTGACACAAAGAACATTTCCAAGACAGTAGAATCATTGCAGATATCTTTTCCCTCTACTTCAGATTGGAAAATTGAACAAATTATGCATTTTATTCCATAATTCTGTGAATTATATAAGTAAATGAGTTACAAAACCCCATACAGATCCACCAACTAAGGAATGGGAAGAACCATAACGCAGCATGCCTCTTTAGAAGAGCTTTTAGAATATGGCGATTCTGACCAAACGAAAAGATACTTTGTAATATTGTGACAGCGCCACATATCGTTAAATGTTTGAAGCAATAAATACTAAATTGTTCCGTAAAGATGACAGCAAAGTATTGAAACTTCAAGTGTATTTAATTTGCAATCGGATAGTTTCAATCTCCAGAGTTTTGTACATAAATTCCATTGACTAAATTTGTTCTGGTTATCTTATATAGAGTGAAAAGACAAATGAATAAATATGGACTTGCATGAGGACGCAAATCTGAAACAACGAATGTCTATAACATACTTAAAAATACTAAAAATTGTCAATGGACAGAATGTTTTTTACTGTTCGTTAATTGATGTACATATTGAAGTATAAAAGTTAATCAGTTGTGTGGTACGAAGTATTGAATCACTGCATCGGTTTTCTCAAATGATAAATGGTAAAATATGTCAAATCCTTTCAATCTTATTATACTTATGAAACTTTCAAATTTATGCACAGTGGAGTTACGCACCTTACATTATTACTTTTTAAAGTTTTTTTGATCAGACATTTATTCAACTTTTACGTTGTTTTAACAACGATTTCAATGTTACCATTTACTCTGATTTCTATTGTCTTTTGTAATAAATTTCCAATGCCATTTTTCAATGCACAAGTGTAGTATCCTCCATTGATTCGTTGGACTTCTTTGAAATGTAAAGATCCCTCTTTATCAACAAGTCCTTGGAGATCTTGAAACAAAGAGCCAGAATCCCTCCCTAAAAATTAAGAAGGTTCTCAAACAACATAGAAACAATGAAATGCTAGTGTGTATTAAATCACAAGGTATTTTATCTTAATTTTAAGAGATCATTCAAATGACCTTCTAAGTATAATAAGTTTCATGGTATTCTGATTTCAACAGTCAATGGTGGAAATACCATAACGAGCTATTCATTAAAACAAATCTTTAAAAATTATCTAACAGAAAGAAATAAACTTTACAATCATCTAATGTAAAGTTACGTTACGAATTTGAACTGGCTTTTTAATTATTCATTATTTATAGATGTACATGCTGGTTAATAAAAGTGGCTTACGAGATTCCTTAGTCCAAACAATAGAGGGCGCTGGAGAACCGTAGGCTGAACAAGGAATTTCAACAGATTCTCCAACAGTAACCCGAACATCAGAAGGTTCAATTTTCCATGTTGGTGGCCCTAAAATTTAGTAAAGAAACAATAATGGAGAGAACTTAAATTGAATTATTCAATAACTTTGGTATTTATACATTTAAAAAAATGATTTCTACAATAACGAAAAAAAATAAAAAATACTGCGCTTAAACATATTCTATAGTTCAAGGTAGTTTAAAAACAAAACAACTTTTCTTCTTTTCCGGCGATTTCACTTTGAAAAATAAAACATTTAGAACTGTCTCGAAGTTGGAATCACAAGGATATTACGAAGTATTACGTAAGTTGGAAATAACAAAAATTGTTACTAACCTTGTACTGATAAAATTGCCGCGTGGCTGTCAATTTCAACTCCATTCTTTACAACACAAGTATAATTTCCCGAGCTTGTAACTTTTACGTTTTTCACTTCCAACAATGAAAATTTAGGCTGTGTGATAACAGACCAATCAGTTCCGGAAACAATGGGCAATCCGTCTTTTAACCACCTAAACTTAGTGTCTCCATCTCCTTCATCTAGACCACAAACTATCTGAACACTCTTTCCTTCTTCTACTGTCTCGGGAAACTTAAAAGGGCGAATTTTCAAAGGCACTACGGTGGAAAATATTAATATGAAGCAAACGTAAAACATTAAACAAAAACACTGTAGCTTATGAACAAAAATAACATTAACGAGCTTTCAATATTATTAAAACGGTTTACTATGAGTATTAGAGACACCTCTTCACATACCAGTGGTATCGTCATGTAGCATAACAATGCAGTTAGGTATTCTACGTAATATTACATATTCTTACCAAGAAGTGTAGGGTTTGTAACTTTAAAAATGGGTTATATATATATATACGGAATATTCATGGTATTTGGTAGCTACAAAAGTAAAAAACCGGCAACTTTAAACGTGTGATTTTTTAAATTAGTTAGCAAAAACAAAACACAAAAGGAGAATACAAAATAAAAGTTACTAAGCAATTATACATACCCTGGGCGTTGACTAACACCACATATGGAATGTTCACCAAGACATCTACCATCCTCAACAGGAGCATCACACGCAGCGAATAATTCCGAGACTTGCAGAGAGTCTTCATAGATGATTAATCGTTCCAAACCCACTTTAGAAAAATTATTCCCTTACTCCATTTTACGCGTTTTATCTAGAATTTGGTATTTATACAATAAAAAACGTGGAAAATATATACGATTTTACAACATTGCTAACGGAACATTGCAATGAAAGACAAATCTGTAGGTTCATCATAATATGCTCTAAGAATATGGCGGTATCAATCCAGCGGGAAGAAACTTGGTAATTACAAAACAGCGCCACACATCGTCATATGTTAGAAACGTAAATAGCTTTAAAATATCATAAAATATATCTCTGTGGTTTTCACAGTGTTAGACTAACAGCACCAAAATAAATGGAAAACGCAACAACATTTTTCTCACCTAAGACCCAATGTGTGAGACAAATAAACGTTATCAGCTACTTTTGATAATGGTGTGACATATCTACTGATTTCCACCTCGAAATAGTTCGATAATAATTTTGTTGAAAACATTATCTGAAAGTAAAAGTAACTTGTGAAAATGTAATTTAAATAGCACACTTATGAAATCATAGCAACACACCTGTAATTGGCAAGATATATACTTGTAAATAAACAAAGACAGACCACACTATAAGTCTTTTTTTTTTTAGAATAGGTTGAGCAAACGTAGTAATGTGTTTTATTGTTGAAGTTTATCCGATTATATTCTTGCAGTATTTTACCCTTGATATTGATTTGTATTGTTTTTCTCAGTGCTTCTTTAATGCCATTCTTCAGTGTACATGTGTAGTAACCCCCGTCGTTTCGTTGGACATCTTCTATGTGTAATATTCCGTCACTATCAATATATCTTTCGGAATCTTCACTAAAAGCACCAGAGAATCTATCTAGGAAATCGAAAATACGTTTGGTATCACAATAAACCTCATTAATTATTTTATATTTCCATAACAATTGATAAATAGTTAAAGTTAAAAATAATTTCATACAAATAACTTATAATTTAAAACATTATAATATCAGGCTCAACAAACAAGACATTAGAGTAACATTGGAATATTGTTTCTTGTCCTGAATATGAATTATAGGGTATTGAGACAAAACATACAATAGTAACCTCGGTTGTGGTAAATATTTGAGCAAATTTGGAACTTGTTTGGTAAATATTAACCAAGAATCTTCGAAAACGTCAGTGAATGAAATCTCTTACCAATTTCTTTTGTCCATACAACAGAGGGAGCTGGAGAGCCATAAGCGGAACATGGAATTATAACTGAGTCTCCAACTATGATCTCCACATCAACAGGTTCTTCTTTCCATGTTGGTGGTCCTAAAATATGATAAAATAAAGAAATGAAAATATAGTAATTTCTGTTCTGTGAGCTCATATGTTAAAAATTATCTTTATTCATTAAAGCTGAATTCATGAAAATACTAAAATGTATAATGCTTATTTTCCTAAAGTGTAGATGTAATAAAACACACGTTCTTGGGATGTTTTCTATTTTACCTCTTTGAGTAACACCACACACAGTGATTAAGATAAAACTAGTGTGTTCTCTAAACATGTTGTATTGATAAAGAAACCTGGAGGACACGTACAAACTAACTGGCGTTATTTATTCTAAATAATAAGCTTTAGGACTTAAGTTTTCTTTTGTTTTAATGTGATATTACAGTATGAACAGTATATCACATACCTTGTACTGATAAGACCGCTGTGTGACTGTCCTTTCCTTCGGTATTCTGTGCGACACAAGTGTAATTTCCAGAACTAACAACTTTCACATGATCCAGTTCTAACACTGAAAATGTTGAGTGAGTAATGATAGTCCAGCGAGTTTCTGAAACAATCGGCACTTCGTTTTTAAACCATGTAAAGTGCACATCTTCGAATCCTTCCTCTAAACCACAAACGACTTGAACTTTTTTACCTTCTTCTACTGTTTCAGGGAACTTAAAAGGTCGAATTTTCAGAGGCACTGGAAAAAAAAATTCTTATATCAAACAAACCGTAAAATACCCATCGAGAAATATATAAATGACAATCATGATTTAATATGATTCGTGTTTGCCAATCACGGAACCATTTGTGCACACTCTCCATTTTCTTTCAACATAAATTCTGACGCAAAGGTTCAGATTAAACATTTATTTTTATTTCGTTGATATATTGTATGCCACAAGGTATTTAATTATATCACATAAGTTGTTTCTCAGTATTCGCAATATGAATAGAATCACTGGTGTAAAGCCTTATTTCATTGGAAGTAAGTTAAGCACTCTTAGACTGAATATTTCTGGAGTATCACTAACATTTTCAAAAATTCAAATCTCAAAATACCATTATCTTTAAGAAGTAAATGCATATTAGACCAAATACTAAATATAAAATTTTGCGCACTTAACTGCTATATCTATATAGTCACGACACAGACAGAGATATACAATTATGGTTATATGTTCACAAAACCTTTTGAATTTATATATATGATAACAAGTATAAAAATAGTTGAATAATTACGTAATAAGTACTTACCCTGAGCATTGGCTGCCTGGATGTAAGTAGTGTTCAGCAAGACTACATCAAACATCCTCTGTAGAAACAGCAGGGACAGGGTACAACTCAAATATTTCACGAGAGTCATAATAGATTAATTACTCGCTACAGCCAAACTTACACCTTAAGTATCAAGAGATTTGGTATAGATAAACGAGTCGACAATACGTATGACTTCATAACGCTGCCTCACGAACACCAGGAGTAAATGCAATTCTGTTTGATCATCATAATATGCCTTCAAAATATGGCGATATCAATTCAATGAGAAGGGACTTATCTTAACTCAGCGCCACACATCGTGATATGTTGAAATGAAAATAATTGAAAATTTTCAATAAATATAGTGAATATCTAAATAAAATGTGCTTCTGTGCGTTTGAGAGTTTTAGACTATGAATAAATACTCATATTTCATATGAATGCAAATGAATTATATTTCTTATTGACAGTAGCACAAATAATCTTATTCTCTTCACTCTTGTTTTTAAATTCAACTCCAAAATATATTTTTGAACAAATAACAAGATATTTTATCGTATTTCTGAAACCTCAGGAAAACAACAACGTAAAAAATGTATTTCCAAGAGTAAAACGATTTTTTTTCAAAATGAAAAGTCATGTCAGTTTATGTTTTTTCCAACAAGAGAAAATAAGTTATAAATAGTAATGCAATCCACAGAGTTATTCCAATTAAACTCTAATACTGGATACCCTTTATATTGATTTTGATCGTTTTTTCCAGGGGACTCCCTATGCCATTCTTTAGTGTACAAGTGTAATAGTCTCCATCGTTTCGTTGTACGTTTTCTAAACGTAAACTTCCATCTTTAACAACAAGTTCTTGGGAGTTCTCGACAGAAGCACCAGATGAGCCCTCTAGAAATTTCAGAATATAGTTAATATTTTTGTGAATACCACTAATTACGTAAGTTTCTAAACAACAGAAATATTTTAACACTAGAATTAAAGTAATATTGGAATCTTTTCATGTAATATTGAATATGATATATGGAACTTAAATAATCACCTACAATATTAACCAATGGTTCTTAGAATCCTACATTTGAAATGTGAAAATAGGCTTAAGTTTTCCACTTTGTTAACAAATTCTAATATAGAATCGTTTGAAACATGAGTGGATAAATTTGCTTACCACTTCCTTTCGTCCACACAACAGAGGGTGCTGGAGAACCATAAGCAGAACATGGAATGATAACAGATTCTCCGACTACAATCTCCACGTCTGCAGGTTTTTCTTTCCACGTTGGTGGCCCTACGTTTTAACAAAAGAAGGAAACAGTAATATAATGTTTCTTTTTTTCTTCAAACTACAAGTGTGTATGCACGTTACAAATTATTATTACTAGTTTAATAATAAAAAACTACAAGTGTAAAATATTCCTGTTTAATATTCTGAAATTTTATATTAATCAAATACTTTAAAAAAGATGCTAAAGGCTAATATGGATCAAGGTAGAAGCGACGTGCCTCAAATATAGATTTAGAGATGTGACACTTGAATTTAATTTTTTATTTCAGAAATATGGATGCCACTGACCTTGTACTGATAAAACCACTGTGTGGCTGTCTTTCCCTACAGCATTTCTTACGACACAAGTGAAATTTCCAGAACTAGAAACTTTCACATTATCGACCATCAACACAGAAAAAGCTACGTGTGTAATAATGGTCCAGCGAGCTTCCGAAACAATAGGTATGCCATCCTTTAACCACATGAACTCAACATCACCATCACCGTCCTCTAGACCGCAAGTTATCTGGACTTTTTTTCCTTCTTCTACAAACTTAGGAAGAATGAAAGGTCGAATTTTCACTGGAACTGGAAGAACACCCAAATTTAGCAGTAATAAAGCATTAGTCTGATAATTTAATATGAAACATATAAAAAAAATTTCAAAGGCTCTTGAAATAATTCAGTGGATGTGACAGGAAAGCAAATACCTCATCAGTTAAGTAGTTTTTTTATAGTAACATAATATTTTCTAATATACCCCCTGTTATACATTTCCTAAATTTTTGGATCTAACATTTCGAATGTGATGGAACAAAGACTCGAAATAAACAAAACGATAAAGTATTTCAAAACACGTTAAAAGCATGAACAAATATAATGAAGAAAAATTCTTTTAATGATCAATGTATTTTTTATTAGAGTACAAAGTTATTATGGTTATCACACAATACAAAATCTAATTATATAATGTATTATTACCTAAAGCCAAGGTGAGACGAACCATGAACACGGCTTGTGCCCATGTTGGTAACCATTGTGTCCTCATGAGGGAGCGCTTGCAAGATGAATGGTCGCGTAAATACTCCTTAAGATAAAGTTTTTAATCAGATTCATGTAGAACCACGTTAAAAGCGGAATATTTGAAGCACAAACATATATCTTTTACCAAACAACCAACTAGCGGATATAACTAGAAAATGGCTCCTGAAATGAATGCCGCAACTACAATTTTTCTTACTATTACACTAGCGCCACACGTTGTCAAAACTGAAAGTTACTAAAAGATTAAGTAAAACATAAAATATTTGCTGGAAGAATTTACAAAACAACAACAGAAAACACGCTTCAGAGCAAAAGCTAGGCTCCTGTGTAGGATGAAGCACATTAAAGATATGAATTAACCGTTTGCCCCAAAAGGCATTTTGCCATGTATAATTTAGTATCTTAAAACATTGAAACACTTCTGTAAGGGCAAAACAACAACACCAATTTGATAAGTAAACATATCTTTAAGATATATAAACAGATTATTCCTACATACAGAAAACGAGTTCTTTGTAGAGAACATTAAATTCACGTAAGCACTGAACTCAATTATACATCAATTAATCGACTTCTGAAAATTAATCAAACGAGAAATGAAATGACAAGAACGACTTGAAATGATGATAACGTTTTAATGACAATGTGAAATCACTTTTGTTATCAAGAACTTGCACAATATATCGTTCCAGTACGGCTTTATACTCTGAGAGATAAAGATACACCAACAGCACTCACATCATGCTTAAATGTATTGGTATTTACCTCGTACAATAATGTGTATAGATTTTTGGAGATTTTTCCCGATGCCATTTGAGATAGTACACGTGTACTTCCCACCATCACCATATCTAATAAAGGTTTTAGTTAATGTTCCATCGTTGAGAGTTTTCCATTGGCTTTTATCAAGTTCTTCATTTCCTTTAACAGACGGATGACCTAGGCAAAGAACTAAGAACATTTTAGGCTGAATAAATATTTCATCATCTGAAGTGTAAACTAATAACATATTCAATTCATACGTGACAATTAAATACTACTGGAATTTCAGCATTTGTATACAAATTCTAGAAAAATATCAAACTTTCCAAAAATAATAATAGGTTAAATATCCAACTCCGAGTTTGCTGCTTTTTTTCCCAACGATCTATTAGTGCTATTTTAGCCTATTATTTCAGAATACAGAAATGATTGACTTGAGAAAGAAAGAAAGTTATGTTAGCAGTATAAAACGACGGATCATTGACTGTCACATTACTGAGATTTGAAAGTAAGTTTTTCATATTATTAATATGGTTTTTCCTTTCGTATTTCAACGAAGACTGGGGTGAAATGATTATCATATTTTCACACTTGTATCACTTGTTAACTTGAAAATAGCACACTACCTTTCGTCCAAAAAATGTTTGGTGTGGGATATCCATAAGCACTACAAGGCAATTGCAAAGGACTTCCTAAACTGACTACTATGTCTCTTGGAATCGTCCGCCATTTTGGTGGACCTACAAGATGGAAGAAGATAAAAAAAAAAGATTTTTGAATGAATATATAGTGAAGCATTTCACAGGATGTAAATCATATATTTTTACACTATTGGTGTCAAAACTATTATAGTACTGTACTTATAATAGAAAAATAAATGTTTCATTTTCTGACGTCTTAGTTTTCGGTAGAGATTCAACAATATTTAAATCCCTTGAAAGACGATTCTTAGCATATTACAGAAATAAATCAGCTGGGCTTACAACAAAGATTCATTTCACTTTATATATATTATTCAAAGTATTCAAAATATAACGAGTATTCATTCATTTAGAAGTGAATGAAATATCTGATCAAGATCAACGAAAAAATTTAATGATGGAATTTGTGAATATCTCTCGAAAGAAAACGTACTAATATTTTTATCTCAAATATTAGAGCCCGGCATAGCCTAGTGCAGTGGTTCCGAACCTTTTCGCCACTAAGGACCCCTTTTATTATTATTTTTTCACCACAGACCCCATGTTTTTGAAAGATTCCGTCTACCCAACAAACTGTTTTATTAACTAATAATTAACTCGTCCAGTTTTTTACGTGTCATTATTCTGTATCCTTCTGTGCATTACTTAATTAAATAAAATAGCTTATGGACCACTAGTATTACCTTCACGGACCCCCCCAGGAGTCCGGGACCCTAGGTTAGGAACCACTGGCCTAATGGTTCGGGCGCTGAACTCAGATCTACAGCGACCCGCGACTGAACATGCTCATTCTTTCAGTCGTGGGGCGTTATAATATTACGATCAGTCCCACTATTCGTTGTTAAAGAGTAGCCAAAGAGTTGGTAGTGGGTGCTAATTATTAGCTGCTTTCCCTTTAGTCTATCACTTCAAAATTAGGGACGGCTAGCGCAAATAGCCCTTGAGTAGTTTTGAGCGAAATTCCACAAACAAACAAACCCAAATATCATTAAAAGCTAACTGGTTTTTGTAATTTTCCACGGGTTACTTTCTATATATTAATAATATTAGCAAACATTACTGGTCTCTTGGAAGCTAACAAAGTCACATACGTCAAGAAAATTACATTATTTTTATGCTATCAAAACAAAATTATCAGTAATATTAAATTGAATAGTAAGCCATTTACTAGCTATATAAATATACAGACAGTTTAGAGCTTTATTCGTTTTTCTTCATATGTTCATGTTTAAATGTCTTAAAAACAGACAGCTATGTTATGATAAAGCTCATTTTCTATGAAAATACATAAAAAACCTTAGAAGTAATTAGCTGGATTAATTTCAATATTGAAGGTTTTTTTTTTCTATGTCATATGTCATGGATCTAAAAGCAACCTGTTTCTTAGAGTTTAAGAATGTGCTTAAGAATTCAATGGGATCTATATGGAGCAACCAATAATTCTTGAGTTGAAATAATGTGAAAAGTAATCCAAAATAATTATAATAATTTATACGAACAACATAGGGCAGTGTCTCTGAAATTAGTCTTGAAAACAAATATTTATTAGCTATCACTGTATTTGTATATGTGATACACTCACGTTAAAGTATAATGATAAGACACAGAGTACAATGGATCTTGTTGTTGGACGGTTCGATCGCATTTTCCAGCAATTTACTCTGAGTATTTTACATTATTATTAGCATATAATACTAAGCAAGAAAATTTTATAAGTATGCTAATTAATACACCTTACAATTACAAATTAAATATTCCGTATGATTTTTTCCTACCTTTGATCAGTAACTCAGCTGTGTACGTGTCTTTTCCATTTGGACCCATAGCACTACATGTATAATTTCCAGAGCTTTTCACTGTAACGTTTTTAATCATTAACACAGAAACACTTGTCGATGACAGAATATCATATAAACTTTCCTTGGCGATCAACACACCGTTCTTCAACCACTGAAACTCTACTGGTAAATCTCCATATTCTAACCCACACACTACTTGAATATTTGTGTGTTCAGTTGGGTTTGGAGGAAAGTGGAATGACTGGATTTTCAAAGTGCCTGTAGATTTAACATACCCGTTACTTAACATGGCAACAAATCAGATAAATTCAAAAATTATTGAATCTCAAGTTTGTATATATAAATAAACAACAGGAATTTAAAGCTTAGAACTTCATTTTAGTTTCCGTTACCAATTCATGTAAATACAAGTTTCTGAGAAATTCAAGATATATATTCATGCTTTAGGTAAATTATGTTTCAACTGTTCAGGATATTAGTTAATGTAATGTAACATATGAACGTTTATCTAGGGTAATTAATGTCTTACCTGTAGTCAAGCTATCTGGGCATAGACTGATGAGAAGAACAATAACCACCATCATCCAACCACAGAAGACATTGGAGTAACAATGATCCATATCACAGACAGTACTGAAAATAGTCCTTGTTTGATATTTTGTTGTTGATGGTTTTAAATTTAAAAACAAACAAACTTAAATATTAAATGGATTTATAATGATTATGGCAACCATTTATCAGATAATGAAAGTAGCCAATAGAAATATTCAATGTAAATGTCAACAGAGAGCCTCTACGAAAACTCCAATATCAAGGCCTCGTTTATAGTTTCTGAATATGGCGACTGGTTTATTGCAAAGCCTTTCTAAAAAAGAGTTTGTTACTAACGCCACGTAGCGTTAAAAACCTCAAATGTCATACGATGATTTATATTTCACAGTAAAGATTTCTGTTTGAAATTATGAAAACGTAGGTTATTAGACATGTCAGAGATAGCCATATAACGAAAACTGAGTTTATGAGCGGGAAAAATTATTTATATAAGATTAAATACATTACATTTCTTATGCTCTGTTAACAACAGAAATGTATGTTTGGTTGATATGTTGAAATTGAAAAGCTCTTCCAAAATAGTAATTTCAACCAAACACATAAATAGCATAGTTGTTTCAATACAATACAAATACTCTATGAAGTATGCATTTTATATCTAATACTATTCAAGTACTAGGAATGAATGAGGTATAAAAACAAGTCCATTTGACCCCAAGGAAAAAGAAATAGAGAGACAGAGGAATATCCAAGATAATACCAGTAATAATCCTTTTGTTTTTCATACGTAGTATTCACCTATTATATTCAGTCGTACTGTTTTCTGTAATTCATTGCCAATGCCATTCCAGGATTTACATGTATATAGCCCACTGTATTCTTCTTTAAGAATTTCTATAACAAGTGTACCACCCTTGAGAAGATGAATACGATCTGCAATATCTTTTCTCGATTCCTCTTCAAGAAAATTTCCTATAAACAAAGTTAATGGATAAACAGTGTACAAACCATAACACTTGTGTTACTATGTAACAAGTACGAAACAGAATAACTTTTGATGTTTATTTTACTATTCATCAAATCCACTTATCTTACCACTTTCGCTCATCCATGATGCTCTTGGAGTTGGAAAACCAAATGTTTTGCATGGCAAACTTACTTTGCCACCTAGATTGGTAGAGATGTCGGTTGGTTCCATTTGCCATGAAGAAGGCCCTAAAAAAGGAGAAAATAACCTTCATTCACAATCAGTATGTATACACAAACACAAGCACAGTAAGAGGTAAAATTATAAATGATCAGGAAATCAAACTTAAGTGTGCGCTGAAACGGTAATTCCTTCAACAAAGGAAATGCTTAGGTTTTTTTTTTCAATAAGTTAAACGCTTCAACTTATATTCAATTGAATCCCAAACTCTTTAATGCAAAATTTAGTTTCAGTATATGTTTTCTGACAGTAGCCTAAATAAGTATGAATTTGTTTGTTTGTAGTTAAGCACAAAGCTACACAATAGGCTATCTGTGCTCTGCCCACCACGGGTATCGAAACCCGGTTTCTAGCGTTGTAAGTCCGCAGACATAATGTTGTGTCAGTGGGGGGCAATAAGTGTAGAACCAAATTAGTGAAGATTAATCTACAGTTTTTAAATGATGCCAAGTAATTCACATAATTTAAACATGAGAAGTACAAATGGAACCCAAATGGCGGTAATATAAAATTCAAGTAAATGGAAGAATACTTGTAAGAAATAATCAAAACTCGAATAATTACCCTTTACTAAGAGCTGAGCTGTGTAGACGTCTCTTCCATTAGAAGTTTCAGCTATACAGGTATAATTTCCTGACATCCTACTATTAGCCTTTGTTATCGTGAGTACGGAAAATTTGCCAATTGAATAAATACTAAGCCTTTTACTTGGTTCTATTAACAATCCATCTTTAGTCCAAGAAAATTTTACATCTCCATCACTCTCTCTTAATCCACACATGACCTGTACTTCTTCACCTTCTTCAACAAGCTTTGGAAAGCTGTAAGGGCGGATTTTCACATATTCTACGAAAAATCATAAATACGGAAGTATTTATGGAATGGTTCAAATATACTGAAGTCGACACATAGATTACTTCTGTAACAAAATACAACTGTCAGTAGCATTCAACAGTTAAGAAACATTCTTTAGACATAATAAATACATAATGCTACTTAAAAGAATGCAATAATATATAATGGAAATTTACACACTTTTCTTTCTTTGAAAAACTTAATTGTTAGCTTAAGTTATTGTTTGAAGAAACTTTGATCAAAATGGAAATACGTACTTACCTTCGGAATAAGTTGTCCAACACAGAAGCAGAAGAATGGGAATTAACGTGGATTTGGGTGCTTGATCCATTGATACAAACGTAAACGACTGCACAATAAGAGTACTAGTATAAAACATAACTAAACAAATTCGCACAATTTCCTGTTTATAAATGCCTCTTTGTTTTGGTCGTCATCTGAAAATAACTTATTTTCTTAACATACCACTTTGTTTTTGTTAGCTCCTACATAAGCAAAATATCCAAGCTTATTTTATCATACAACGCTCTAAACCAATACCTTTTGTAAAATTGCGTCGTTTTTTTTACACCAGTGATGGTGTCATATACATATATATAATAACGTAGAATTCTGGTTATGTAGCGCCGCGTATTAACGAAACGAAGAATAACTCTAAATATACAAAGTGCATTACAGCAGTATAATGATTACATATCTGCTTCTACAGAGGACCAGTCAGTTACTCAAATTTAGAAATTTTTGCTTAAATGTCTGTAACATTGTAACTGGCCCAGCATGGCCAGGTGGTTAGGGCACTCGACTCGCAATCTGTGAGTCTCACACCGTCACACCAAACATGCTCGCCCTTTCAGCCGTGGGGGCGTTATAATGTAACGACTAATCCCACTATTCGTTGGTTCAGCTAGTCATCACCACCCACCGCCAACTCTTGGGCTACTCTTTTGAGGGCTATCTGCGCTAGCCGTCCCTAATTTAGCAGTGTAAGACTAGAGGGAAGGGTGTAGCTTTGCACGAAATCCATAGCAAACAAACAATATTCAGTTTTGAGAATAGACACGCAGTTTGCATAATGGCAACGTTTTATATTTCCCTGGCGGCAATGTCTTAGCGTAAGTATATCATATCTATGCACTTTTAACGCATCCAAATTTAATAATAATAATAATACTTTAAGCATAAAAACACAAAAATAGTATAATCCCTAAAAAAAGTTTCACTGTACAAAACACGTTAGAAATTCTTATATATCGACAATAGTATTAATGATACGTTTCACCAGAAAACAAGCTCTGAAAAAAAACCTGTGATTACAAACAAATGTACACAGTTTTACTAAAATCGCTCAGAACATTAGGCAATCAGAATCTTACGTGACATTTTTTGCTGTTTATTTCATCCTAGTTCTGGCTAACGGTGGAACTACACGTCAAATATACGTCACATTGCAAAATTCCATTTGTGATTTAAAAACTGTTTCAGCGTAGACATTTTTTCAATGAAGAACTTGGTAGACCATGCAAGTTAAACCCACGTAAGTTTTTTTTTTTTGAAATGCTTTAAAACGAAACTACAATATTAAGGTTATGAAAAATAGAAACGGAGGAAATTTACAATGACGTTGTTTGTTTGTTTGTAATTAAGCACAAAGCTAAGCAATGGGCTTTCTTTGCTCTGCCCACTACGGGTATCAAAACCCGGATTCTAGCGTTGTAAGTCCGCAGGAAAGCAAAATTGCGTTTTGTCTTGAAGCGACTTTTTACAGCACGTCTCTTGTTGTGTTAAAAAAATAATGTTTCTCAATAATATTTCTGCACACCTTGCCTGTCATATATATATATATCATAAAATGGCCTATCAAGCTCGTTGGAAAAATTAATTATTATAGTCATCTGTCACTTATATTGATAATAAATTAATTTAGATAATAGCAAGGCCTCAATTGTGTTTCTCAAGATACAGCTTTTAGTATCCAATTTCACTTATATGAGCAATAAACTAGTAAATACATGTATGTATTAGGATAGAATGTGAATGTCTTTGTTTTAGGGTTAGTGAGTAATGTAATACAACAAATGCGAAAATGCCAAATCATTGTGATTCAAACTATTAACTAATGTTAGCATAATAAATACACTTAATGAAAGGGGATGCCCCAAGGAACGACAGCTCGGATCTCCTAGATCAAATGTAATTTCCGTATAAAATCACACAGAAAAGGGAAGTCATAATTATGAAAATACGTCTATTAAAAAACGCACGATGTTTTAAAATAAAACAACGATAAACTTCAGTATTTCCCTAAAGTGTTCGAATCCAGCTCTTCTCAGACCTAAATCAACAAAGAATTAACTATATTCTATTAAAATGATTTTCAATATGTAAATCAGCAAGTCACATGACAACCACGCCCGATATAAATTCACAGTAGAATGTATGTAACAGAACTATATTTTTACGTTGTTTGACGTTTCGTAGATAGTGTGATGACACCAAATTATGATAGCTTTTGGGGAAAATGTGCACTAGCCATTTCTAATGCAAAATGCTCATATACCCAGATCATGAAGATATGTTCAAATTGGGGATTTACAATTTCCAAACGGGGGTAGACTTTGTACTTAATGACAATAAAAACAAAATGACATGAATCAACTAGGGGCACCAGGATCATCCAAAAAGAAACATGCAAGAAGGTCGTACTTCAGCTGTAAGCAAAGGGTAGCTTCTTGTAACAGAAGAATCCACGAACACAAAGGCCAGTGACTAAAACTGTCCATATGCCCTAAGGAACAGTACACAACATAATCGAAGAATATTTTAGTCTGGAAAAGCATTATAGGTCACATATACACCATTTGCTTCCGCGACATATCCAGCAAAGGAAGAAAACCTTAGAAAATTGTATGAACGGAGAATAACAGCAGTTAGTGTGATACTTGACGAAACGTGTGTGTACCTTGATAAATGTAACAAGTTCGTCATTTTCTATTTGTCATTGGATGAAAAATAAAATCAAAGTGACACACGATATGTCGCAAAACTTTTTCAAAAGGATTTTTGATCACCCCTAGATACTTTGCCAGAAACAGATTAGAGATCAGGAGAATGGTTGCAAAGGTCAAGGTAAAGACTGCTCACTCACTGTCATACCAATGTTCTACATGCTTTGTACAACATAGAAATAGCACAAATGAGGCCAACAAAGTATGGGTTTACCAAGGTAAAGCTTCTAGGTATACCTTCCGTTCTACCATTTAATACCTGAAGCAGCTGGATAATTAAACGGGTAATCATGCTATTCTATACAAAGACATACTGTTCAAGACGTCTATAGAACTCTATGAGATTGCACTGTTGAGACGATCGCTGGGAAATCATCAACTATGGAAAGCAACCAGGAAGGAGTGATGTGCTTAGGAAATGACAACATTACAACGGAGCCTTTTGAAATGCAAACTACGTTTCAAGTCTATTATCAAGATGCTCTAAAGTCGTTTTAACATAACCTACTCAGCTCTCTGTATGTGTATTATATATTAAATCAAAATAAAAAATGAAGTAAAGTAAACTAATTTAATGTTCGATGGCATAGTAGAAATGATGTTTAACATTTGTCTTTCCTATTCTAGTTTCTTTCTACGTAATTCTGGAGTCTTAAAACGTAGAAATACAAAGTTTTTGCTTGTGCAAAACGCAATGCAAACATTTGAAATAACTCCAAGTTAAGTTATAATCTGTATATTTTATTCTAACGAACGTTTTTGCTTTTATTTATTCGCAACCTAAATCTCATTACGTTCTTTCAGCTGTGTTCCAAAACGCTATTTCTAAGGCGTTAATTACTGGGCCTGTCGTACTAGGGTCGGGGGTTGAAAACTTGCAAGCAGACCTGCAGTTTTCTGGTTACACGAGTAACACTAAACAAACAGAAAGTTCTCGAATATCCAACTAATAACAACTCACTAAATTTATGCAAATACCGAAAACTGTTTAGAAACGTTAAGGAATTAACTCAATTAATTTTTTATAATTATTTCATTTTGTTCGAAGCATCTTCGTCTTCCGTTTATATAATATATCTGTATGTGTACGTATGTATGTATACATATTCACAAGATGAACACTGAAAGGACGAATGCATAGCTACTGCATAAGATAGATTTAATTTTTTTTTCTCTCATAAATATTTCATATTATTATTATTAACGTTTTTCCGGGAATATGTGCAAATAAAAGGAAAAAAAAAGACTTCTCGTGCAATTTTCTTTAAATTATAAAGTAAAGAACCGTAGCTTCGTGTATTCTAAAGGTTTTCTAGATGTTTGGCACTATACGTAACTAAAATCGATAACCACGTGTTGCCTTGCAACATGCAAAGATATTTTTCTCGGATCATTAGTGTAAAAGTTTGCTGTTGTTTTTTTTTTTGGAAGCCTCCCATTTTCTTCTTATCATTCTTTTGGATCTGACACACCTTAAATAAACTTTTTTAATTATGTAGAAGGAAGAGAAGTAGTTGTTTGAAATATATAGAAAACAAAATGGAGATCGATTTGAATTAGGAAACTAAGACGCAGTTTTCTTTCTTTTGAACGTTGCGCACTACGACTGAATGTCAAAAGGACAAGGATGTGTAACGTGTGTTATGTTTTTCATAAAATTATTAGTTATAACTTAACTCCACCTAGTGGTGTGGATATTATAAGAAGTTAGGGAATTTCGATTTGAGCTGAACTAAAAGGTGATCGTCAGCATTGATCTGATATACTGACCACATACGTCAAAGTTTTGGTTTTAATGTAGTTACAGAAATAATTTAGATATTGAACATGCCCTGAAAATAGAGATGTAACATAAGTGTCTTGTTTCAGAAGAATGTGACTCGCACCGTTACAACAATGTAAGTGGTCATCTCTATTATTACCGATATATGGTGGTAGTTTACTAGATTTTAATTGTAATTGTAATAATAATAATGTTATTGATATTAGCCTTTTTTTCATACTTTTGGTAGTCCATATATTTAATAATGATATGCTTAGGAAGTGTTTTCAAATGTCATATATTGTTATATCTCTTCAAACGGTGGTGGCATAAAAAAAAATTACACTTCAAATACACATCAGCATAGCCTTCCGTCTTTTTAAGCTCAGGGGAAGCACCTTGTGAACAGAACCAGCCGCACACTCTTGGTCTGCTCTTGTTTGATTGGCCTACACTCTTATAGCACTCTTATAGCCTCAAAGTGTGAAGCGAATTTTTGTGATAATGGAACGCGAATCATTAGCCCTCGGATTCGCAGTTCTTGACCTTCAGGCCATGTCTAATATTTTTAAATACTAGATAAATAATAATTACTTTTATTTAATTGAAACACATAATGAAAACTTTTTTTTCCAGTAAGAGAAAGAAAGACAATTCTGTTTGAACTATAAAAGCTAAGGTTATATTTAGCCCCAGTGGCACAGCGGTATGTCTGCAGACTTCTAACACTAGAAACCGGGTTTCGATACCCGTGGTGGGTGGAACCCAGATAGCCCCTTTCTTGACTTCCAAAAAACAAATCTACTTAATTTAATTAACAAGTAAATATAGATTGCTGGTTTTTTCCCCGAATTCTAAATTTTTTTCCTTGAAATTTGATCTTTGGAGCACTTCAATTAAATGTAATATTATTTAATTAATGACATTGTCATGAAAGAAAAAGGAAAAGAAAAAACTAAAATATTTACACCTTTATGCATAAACCCTATCTTACAAGGTAGGTATTCTGAGCTTTGATGTTAAAGAAATATTTTAAAAAGTGGCTACTGAAAAGGATCATTTGGAACATATAAAAGATGGCTTCAGAGAGCTTTAATAGAAAAAGAACATCTGTCACTGTCTTCAAGCCAAATGATAAAGTGTTCCGCTGATATCAGAAAGGAAATAACCTCTTGGTTTGTTTGGATAAAGCCCTTTGCCAGCCAAGGCCTATATCTAAGTTATCATTCGCATATTAAAACCTAATTAAAGTTGTGATTTTCAAACGATGGTTATTGTTTTCATAGATCGCAACAAACAAACAAAAAATCCACTACCATAGAAGCGATGAAGAATAACACTTCATGGTTAAGTCCTTCTGAAAGAAAGTCAAGTTTCAATCACACGTTCTCTTTAAAAGAAAAAAAATATAGTGGATCCCAATCTATTGTCACAAAACTTCTAAACGAAAAGTGTTTAGTTTCAACACAGACTTCCGCTCTTCAGCAGATCTAAGCTTGATGAATGCCGATATCGTAGGTCATTAAAAAACAACAACAACTAAATCCTGTATTGAAGAACAGTTCGATCAATGCCACCAACAAGAGATAATTATGAGTTTTTATTTTCAAAAGTAATTTAAAAACATGCACTTAAACAAAACTATTAAGAAGAAAATGCAGGAGACCAAAAAAAAAAAAAAGATTGATGCAAGTTTGCGAATGAATGGATGGAATAAGATTATTACGTAAATTATTATCGTATAAATTTTATAATTACGAATAGCTATTTTTACGTTATTTCACAGAAAAAAAAAGTTTGACAAAAAATGTATAATATTTTCATATATATTTTAGAGACCGTACTATATACACATGTTTTATTTTTCCTTTATTTTGTAGACAACAGCTTTAAATTATAAAGCATTGAAAACCAACATTATTATTGCTTCGGTTAGCAATGAATCTCAAAGTAATTTCTTCAAGGCAAATATTTTCAACTGAATGCAAAGAAGATTTTTTTTTCCAGAATAGGTAGTATTTGTTGTTTTTTTTATTTTGTGTATAGTTCAATATATTTTCAGGACATTTTGATAAGTATACAAAATTTTCATAATAATAAACTTTTAATTTTAAATCCTACGGATGCTAGAGTCGAAAATAATAATAATAAATAGTAGATTTTGTATTATCAGAATGGATATGTGTGCTCTGCCCACCATGGGTATCGAAACTCGGTTTCTAGCATTGTAAGTCCGCAGACATACCGCTGTGCCGGCTTTTAGGAGTTGTCATTAAAAACATGGAGATTTTAAACATGCATTATTTAGTAATGGCTGGAGACGGCTTCAATGGGTAATGAAGAAAAACTTTAATATAAGTTTAACATAACAGCAAACGTACAACGTTTCGACAAGGTTTTGTCATCATGCACCTGATGAGCTATTTAACTTTATGTTACTATTGATAGTAAACCCTATACATTCAAACTGGGAAAAAAAACATTGTTATATTTTGTTTGATTTATCGTAAAGCTGAACAATGGATTATTTGCACTGGATCCGCTGCGAGAATCGTACCCAGAATATTAGCTATATAATCCCTTTAACTTACCAGAGGGGTGGGTCTACTCTGTAATAGAGTGATAATGCAGTGGCGAGTTTGAAAACGACGTTACTTTCTATGATAGTGAGTGCATGTGCGTGTGTCATCTGAGGGGGTCTACCTTGTAATATAGTGATAGTGCAGTGGCGAGTTTGAAAACGACGTTACTTTCTATGATAGTGAGTGCATGTGCGTGTGTCATCTGAGGGGGTCTACCTTGTAATATAGTGATAGTGCAGTGGCGAGTTTGAAAACGACGTTACTTTCTATGATAGTGAGTGCATGTGCGTGTGTCATCTGAAGGGAAACGGTGATCGTATTATTATGAAAAGTGTTAACGAAACGTTTGTTTGTTTGAAGTTAAGCACAAAGCTATATAATGGGCTATCTCTGCCACCAACCACGAGTATCGAAACCCGGTTTCTAGGGTTATAAGTCCGCAGACATACCGCTGTGCCACTGGGGTGCAAGTGTTAACGAAACGTAATATTATATACCTGAATATCAAAACTACAAATACGTAAGTAATATTTTGTAACAATCAAATGTAATGCTGGACAACTATGATTTTTTACAGTACGTTTCTTCCAAATATGAAACATTTTATGGCATATAATGCAATATATAAAAATATAAGTTACTTTTTTTAACTTTAAAACGCTTTTAAAAGCCATTTCATTTTAAACTATATTTTCTTTTTACTATCGTGACATCCTTATCACTGACATTCTGTTCAAAACTTCTCGGAAATCAGTTTTAACTCTTTAGAAATGATAACGAATAATTGACAAGAAATAAAAGAAAGTCGGATCGAATTTTTTCTTTTTTTCTCGTGAGGCTTTTAGAACTATCTTTCTAATACAGTAACTAGATATATAACCTCTCATATATATATATATATATATATATACGAGGGAAAGATATATTATTTTGTAAAGTATCTCTTCTCGTTTATCGCTAGCATGCGATCCGATGTTAAAAAAAATATCGCTAATGAATTTACATCATCCTAGATACAGCTGAAGTGAAACTTATGATTAACTGCCTATCACAACCGAAACGGAAAGAAAAAATATGTATTACTTCTATACGGAGCATAGTGTACAGAACTGATCTGACATGAATCCAATTATTGTTAGGAAATTGATTTTATGTTTAAATAAGCCATTTGGTCAGATGTTTCTCAAACATGTTGACAAGGCAGATAATGAATGAGGGGCTACATTTGTGTTGTTGATTTTTTTTTTCACATTTGTCTTCTTCAAATTGAATTTTATGAAATTAACCCAAGCTAACAACTATTTTTGGCGTTAACGGGTCTGTTAAATTCATACTACCTTATTCCCAATACATCTCAATTCGGTATTATATTTCTAAGCCATTTTTTTAACTCTAGAATAAAATCATTTGTTTTTAATCCAAAATAAATATGGCGCGTGTGGTTTATAATACTGAAACCTTTTAAGGGAACGAAAGGAAAACACTATAATATGTAAATGTTTGAACTTCGTGACTTTTTTAAAGGAGTTCGTTTAATCCCATTATCTTGTGACCATATTTCGTATTTGGAGTTAAACTATGGTAGTATTAATTTCACCTCTTACCGTTTCAGCTAGAAGTTACTGTAGCATGAAGACAGTTTACTTACTGTGAGGTTACAGTAAATTATCTGAACTAACTTGTTCTATCAAATAAAGAACCACCAGGACAAACACGTACTATTTTTAATATCATAGTGAAAGAGTACACGTATGTCCTGTATCAAACGTTTGTTTCTATTTTTGTATGTCAGCAAAATATTAAAAAATTGCTTCAAAAAATTTTGGGCTTTAATTTGTTATAAACTCATCAGCCTTAATCCGCCCTTTCTATTGATTCGAGTAGTCTGATACCGTCTCGTACGACGACGAAAGAAAGGAATAAAAGTGGGTTTAGCATTGAATGACAGTGAGTTTGCTCGAGGCCACATGGCACTGGATATTGTATTCAGTAACACAAAGATTAATCATTATATAATTAAGTTATACAAGGTAATGAGCAGCTGGTTGGTTGAGGTAATATAGCAACTTGATATGTGCATATAAGTAAACAATTCTTATTTGCTTTAACTTGCATACGTGCCTTGTTATATAGATGTATGATTATATGATATTGACTGATGTTAATAATCTTTTTTTTTTCTGAAAGTCTTATATTTTTGAACAGTTTTATTCACTACATCAATCA
Organism: Limulus polyphemus; assembly: GCF_000517525.1. Classification (NCBI taxonomy): domain Eukaryota; kingdom Metazoa; phylum Arthropoda; class Merostomata; order Xiphosura; family Limulidae; genus Limulus; species Limulus polyphemus. The sequence continues at coordinate 821,736 of NW_013665755.1, forward strand.
CCTATTAATATATACATGTAAGTCTGACTTTTTACTGTAAAAAATATTATAACTGGTACGAGATATACAATAATAATTTAACTATGAACCTGCAGACTGTTTGATTGTGGAAAATATATATATACAAATATAGCATCATTCAAACAAAAATAGAGTATGGTTTCGAATGCTTGGGCCTAACCAAGTGCAATTATACCACAGAAACAATTGTCATTAATTCTAAATACGTGTTTAAGTAATATACAATTTTAGCCGTGTAGAAATTACAGAGTGTATTCTGTCTTTTCTTTAAATAATATATAAATTTTAGAGTATATACATTGTTTTTTATTTACATAAATTTTACAACATATAGTGTGAATTGTGGAGTATATATTGTATTAAGTCTTTTGTTTAAGTAATATACGAATTTTATAGTATACACTGTCTTTTAAAACTAACATTGTGTATCTTATGCAATTTTCAGAACTAATATCATATCGTTGAAGTCAGAAAGAAGTCACTACTCTAGCTAGTATTAATACGTTAATATATTCGTTTTTCCTTTAGACTGGTGTAGACTTTTGCACATTCGTTTCAAAATAAGCTGCTATTAAGATTTTACAATTCTTTTGTTCTAGGCTTGTGTTACAATTTTACATATTCGTTTCACAATAGACTGTTATTAGAATCTGCCTATTCAGTCTTCAGTAGGTTGGTGTTAAAGATAACATATATTCGTTTTGCTGTAGGTCAGTTTTAACACCAGAAAAATCACTTACATGATTGTGTAGAAAACTTAAGTAAGCTCTTTGGATATTAGTAAGATAAAATTAACACCTGCACAACAATGAAAATATGAAAATTAAACTTTTTGTTTTTAAGAACTTACATTTCAGAAGACATAAAATGGTCTTATCTAGATAGTTTACTAAAGTGAAATTATACTCAAAGAGAATGTAGATAGTTTACTAAAGTGAATTTATACTCAAAGAGAATGTAGATAGTTTACTAAAGTGAATTTATACTCAAAGAGAACGTAGATAGTTTACTAAAGTGAATTTATACTGAAAGAGAACGTAGATGGTTTACTAAAGTGAATTTATACTCAAAGAGAATGTAGATAGTTTACTAAAGTGAATTTATACTCGAAGAGAACGTAGATAGTTTACTAAAGTGAATTTATACTCAAAGAGAATGTAGATAGTTTACTAAAGTGAATTTATACTCAAAGAGAATGTAGATAGTTTACTAAAGTGAATTTATACTCGAAGAGAATGTAGATGGTTTACTAACGTGAATTTATACTCGAAGAGAATGTAGATGGTTTACTAACGTGAATTTATACTCAAAGAGATGAGATGAATTTAAAATTAGTTTTTGTTTGTTTGTTTGTTTTTGG
>NW_013665755.1:824082-856144 GCF_000517525.1 Limulus polyphemus
AGATAGCCCTCGTGTAGCTTTGTGCGAAATTCCAAAAACAAACAAACATTGTAACTGGATAGCCACTTAAAAGGGGACTATCTCGATGTACAAAAAGGTTTGTTTGTTTGTTTTTGAATTTCGCGCAAAGCTACACGAGGGTTATCTGCGCTAGCCGTCCCTAATTTACCACCCACCCACCGCCAACTCCTGGGCTACTCTTTTACCAACAAATAGTGGGATTGACCGTCACATTATAACGCCCCCACAGCTGAAAGGGCGAGCATGTTTGGTGGGACCCACAGATTGCGAATCGAGTGCCTTATCCACCTGGCCATGCCGGGCCGTACAGAAAGGAAAAGGTATGGACAATTTCTATATCAACGTATAGATTATGAAGGCAGAAAATTGGTGGTAATGTGACAACACTAATAGCAATTCGTACTATGACAATAAAATGTTTTACCAATCAAAGTACAAAAACACATTCTGTACGAAAGTCATCTATTTAAAAGACCCGAGATTGGAAATATTCAGTTTAATTTTTCCAAAAATACGAAAATAGGTTTTTTTCGAGAAGAACGAAGATAGGCTAGATAGTTTTGTAAACTGATTTATACTGATTATGAACTACACGAATGTTAGTCCCCTAAATAAACAAAACAAGAAACCATTCATTTAAATCAGTCCATTTGGTAAAAGTTGAAGTTGATGCTGAACTATTTTCACCAAATACCTCGGACAGTTAACTGGACAATCTTCTGTAATTTGTGGTCAGAATATCCAACAACTTCACATAAATACCGTCCAGCGTCTTCTTGAATCACGTTCGTGATGGATAATGTTCCGTTTTCGAACAATTTTATTCGACCAATGGCGTTTATCAAAATCTTGCGATTACCTGTTACATAAGTGATAATAAGTCGAGCATTATCCCACTTTTTTGAATTATAAGCATTCTATAGTTTGAAGTAATGCTGGCACTAAAATAATAACAATCAATAAAGGAAATATATAACTTCTGTCATAAAACACCATATAATAACATTATTCCATATATGTTTAATTTATCAGCAATTTTACAATTAAAACGTTAAAGCATAGAACAAGATAGCGAAGCTAATGTTTTTTTATTATAACTTATTAACGGTTGTTTTGTACGAATATGCACTTCGCTTTAAACTTTCCAAAACTCTAGGAACATTGCTAATCATTAACAAAGCTATGCTCGACAGAGTAAATGAATCATAGTATAGTATTATTATTTTAGTTTAAACAAGAAAGTTATGTGTATTAAACAATTAAGCTTACCATCTAGAAATGCCCATTCAATATTTGGTATTGGATATCCATATGCACTACATGTTATGGAGACTGAATTTCCAACTCCAACAACTACATCTTCAGGCTGTTCTTTCCACTTTGGACGTCCTAAAAATGTATCAACATTCACTTACCATTACTTAGGGTAACTGACGTTTTAAAAAATTACAGTGTTAATTCTATTATTTTTAATAGAAACAAATATGGTGTATTTTGTTGAAGGAGGTTTAGTTTTGTTTTTAGAAACCACTTTTCCAGTTGTTGAGTTTTTAAATTTATACATCATATTTATATAACTGTACTGTCTTTATAACCAAATCGTGGGAAAACTATAAATAAATATGATTGCGTGAAACCAATACTTGCCTTTTACATTTAGTTGGGCAGACAACATATCCATTCCAAAATAATTCTGAGCAATGCAAGTGTAATTTCCAGACGATTCCGTCGTGGCTCCATTCAGAATAAGCACAGACAATTTTCCGTGGTTGAGAATAGTCCATTCCTCTCCTGATGTGATAGGCAGTTTATCTTTTAACCATTTGAAAGTGTCGGCTTTATTTGCGGTTTTAAGACCACATGTTACCTGAATATGCTCACCTTCTTCGACACTTTCTGGGAAAGAAAACGGTTGAATTTTTGGAGGTTCTGAAATAACAAAAGATAATAAGAACATTCGAAATATAGAATTCAATTTAATTTCTTCTCACTTATATCAAGACTAATGAATGAAACTTACCTTGGGCATAAATCCTAATTACATAGCACAAAATAGTCCATCTCAACAGGGAGACTATGGTGACGATAGATGGATGTGATGGTCTCGATTGGTAAGCCAACATTGTACAGCTCTGATACTGTTAAAAAGTGTAGAGATTTTTCGAAAACCCGAGCATACAACTGTTTAAGAGCTATTAACGTTTAATAACAAATGCGAGTACCCGATAATGTTGCGAATATATAACCAAAATATATTTACTCGGTATTTCTTTTGACAAAGGTTTCTTTATCAAAGTAGTTCCCTAGAAGATGGCGTCATTTAATTTCCACAAGCCTTCAACGCCACATGTCGTCAAGCTTTTATACTACAAAAATAAAATTTTAAATCAGTTATAAGTGGTTTGACCAAATACATAAGCTTTACTCAAGAAACTAAGAATTTCTCTTATTCTTTTCAGCATAACGCCGATAACTGTTGAGTTAAAACCTGCTTTCGAGAATAACATCTGTAATTAAATCTATCAAACTAGTAATAATTTATATTTAAGTTCTAGAAATAATAATTTTATCTACAAAAATATATTCACGTCAACAGAAAAAAGACGATTATAACCTATTAAGAAACATAACGAGTACGCTCAAAATGCATATCATACAAATTTTGATTTAAACATTCCTTGAAAACTTTAACACCACAATTACATTTTTTACTGATAATTTTACTTTTGTGTTTTACATCATAGGTAAAACGTAGTTTCTTCTCTCTTTTCGAAAATTGTTTGTTTATCTTATTCTCAGTACTTTCAGTTTATAAATGCAGATAGTTCTCTAATTTCATTGGAAATTTTACACAGCCAAAAAAAAAAAAAAACGTTTATGATAACTTAGTCCAGAATTCTATTCTGGTGGGCAGGAAAACTATGATAACTTAGTCCAGAAATCTATTCTGGTGGGCAGGAAAACTCTCACCATAAGTCGAGGATGCACCAGCCAATCGAGTTGAATTCTTCAATAGAAAATAACATTAGTTCCCAAAATCTCCTTGTGTAAACGTTTCACAAGTGAAGTTCCATGACCACATTATATCGTGATATTCAAGATAAAAGATGGAGAGAGATTTGAGACCAACAGTCATTAAAAGAAATGCTTGTGTATATAAAATCCTATTGTTGTGTTTTATATCAATTAATTTAACTAGTCACCCTCCATTTTTCTTGGTGTCACTCTCATTTTAGTAAAAACTGATTGAACTATATTTTATCTGCTGAAAATTAACATATCATAACACAAAAGAGAACGTTTGCACATCATGACCCCGAAAATGTATTAAAGGCGCCAAAACTAATCTTTGGGGTAAATATCTAAACTATTACATGACAAAAGTCAGGGTGTGTGTCCGCTTAAATCTGAGAAACCAGTAGACTTATTGGCACGAAACCTGCAAGGTACGCTTTGGACCCCAACAAAGGATGGAGGGGAGGTGCGGATATGTCTCCTCATGTTTTCCCCGTGCGTTGAATGCACACTTCTTAAAATTGCTGACGCACACGTTATCAAGTAACTCATAAGTATTAACTAAGACAGCATACATTTTGTATTATGTATACAAAAATGAGAAAATCATACTCACAAATTTTCTGCATACTTTTTTAATAAAACATTTAGTCATAAGGGTAGGCCTTTATTTTGTGGATTGCTATTACGCTGTAGACTGTAGTGTTTATCGAAACACTTGTTCTCAAACGGAAAACTGGGTTAAGGATAAACTACAGCTCCTTTTAGGAATTTTTACTTCATAAAAATATGCAACTAACGAAACTTTAAAAAAATAACTGCAGTAAGTCAAAACCAAAGGGACAAAGTAACAGACCAGTATTAATTACAGTAGTACGCCATCAAAAACTCCCTTATACCAAAGCGATCACCAACTTCTTAGAGGTTCAACATCGAGTTCTAAGAAAAAATTCCCAAAGTAAAGAATTCCAGCAACTTATTATTACATAGCTCATTCAAAAGATAAACTCATTGCAAATAATTGAGAAAAAAACAACACAAGACTTTTGGGCATATTTCTCTTAACCCGAGTCAACAAAAGAACATGTCAGAAGCTTTTAATTTACTAACCATTTGTTTTTTGTTTTTCGTATAGCCAAAGTATTACGACAGTTACGTTTCTCAGACTTAATAAAGTCCACAAATGGAGTCCACTTTCACAAACGCTCTTGCTGTACTACAGCAGAAAACGTTTGTTAATAGGGCGTATGCTTGTTTCTTGAATTTTGCTCAAAGCTACACATTTTTGGAGTGATAGCCTATAGGGAAGGCAGTTGGTCAACATTACACACTGCCAACTCTTTACCAACGACCAGGCCATATTAGGTCTTAATAATGCGTGTGATCCCCTTTGACACTAATGCAAATCCTACATTATATTCAGTAAGAGCTAGCACATCAAAAGACAAAAATACTTTTGAAAAAAAAAAAGCCAAAGCACTTCTGTTGGAACTGTATATCAGTTATAATACAATTATAAAAACTGATCACGATAATTAATACATTAGGAGTGAAATATTTACTCATTTTTAATTCAGCTCAGTTCACTTTCATTCACCTAAAATTGTATGAAAACAACAAAGAAGTTGGGCAAAATAAAGAATAAACTGATCCTTCTAACCTCCTCGTACAACTGTTTGGTTCTTACAGCAGATTTTAAATTAAGGTACATAATCGTCAGCACTAAAGTATGAGCAAAACAAAGAATAGGTTTATAGTTTACAGTTTCTCATAACCCTTTAAAACTTTAATGGAGTTTACTTGTTAATTGTTAAAGTTTCCGTAATGGCTGTTGTAGATCTTATTATGGAAGTCTTTGAAGTTATTCACTTATATTGGAGTGTTTGTTCAAAGAATGTTTGTCCCAATGATAATAGTTTTTCTATTGTTAATTTCGTGCTTATGTATTCGTTTAAAACAAGGAAATGTAGTAAATATGTAAGTGCTATGTATATCAGAAAAAGGTCTTCCTTAGATACCTTTATTCGTCTAGTTGGGATGTGAAACTTTATTTACTCTCTTCGTTATTTGCTTAACAAGTGCAATTCCACAAATCAATTACTTGAACGTTTCTTATTAACAGCAATAAAGCATGAACATGTTTGTGAATTGTACAAGTTTTCCTAGTCTGAAGAGGTTTACGGTGCCTAAACCACGGATGTTGAATTGGGTTGTCTTTAACTTCAATTCCACATGACCTCTACCTGTTTTCCTTCCTCAACTTTTTGTGATAAAGTAAATGGTTAAATTAGTAAAAACGCTAGAAAAGAAAAAAAAATATTTCACACATTAAAATATTCTAGAATGTTTTATATTATTTTAAAGAGAAAGTCGTAATTTTTTGGTAAAAAAGACAATCATTTCGTGTTAAGGATCTGAAACAAACTTTTTTAATTGATGTCAATATATTTATGCTTAACGATTTTTTCTTTTGAATATGGCTGCAACAACTACGTAGTCTATAAAAATTAACACTATAACTTGACATTTTTATATTAAGTACTGCAATTAAATTAAAAACTTTGTTCCAGAAAGTTAATTACATGTATTTACTAGGTTTTAAACTGATCTGGCTTTGAACAGCCAAAAACACTGTGTTTCATGTTCTCGTTAAACACCTTGGCTTCAACAGATTATAATGCTAGTGCACAAGAAATCTCTCTTTAGCATTTGCATATTCGAATATATTACTTATAAATACAGAGTAATTAATATTAATTTATTTTTATCTAACCTTTCCTAGTTACTAGAAAACACACATTTATGTCTACATTGAATACTTTGAAAAGTCTTCCTTTCACAATTCCTGACGCAAGCATTGCTTTTCGAAAAAGCTCAACACGAGATTAGTCGAATCTGTAATCTTTCTGAGAAACATATTAATAATTATGTTTATACCCGAAATTGCTGAACGACAGAAGCGTCACTCGGCGATAGATTTATAAAACATAACAATTTACAAAATTTTGTTTGGTTGAAGTTAAGAACAAAGCTACACAATGGGCTACCTGTGCTCGGCCCACAACGGGTATCGAAACCCAGTTTCTAGTGTTGTAAGTCCGAGACATTTACAAAATTAGTAAATCTTTCTATGAAAATAGCTGACTAATTATAGTAAAAACCTTCAAAGTTTTATAGAAAAAATACTCAGAACATATGACTAAGGAAGTTTCAATTTGTGTATTAGACATATTTCATAATTACAATTGTTTTCAATGTAATTGGTGTACCCTTTTGGTTCTGAAAAAAATGTTTAAATTTCATTTTCACAGTACTTCATATTCGTTGAACATCATAACGTTTTATCATAAAATAGTCGATATAAAAAAATGAGTGATTTCTTTAACATAAAGCAATAAAATTTAAGAATTTTTTTAGACTTATATCCTTAAAGCAAGCTGTGCCACAAGACGTAAAACCTTGTGAGAAATATATAATAAAATTTTACAGAATTCCTCATAAAACTACTGTAAACAAAGTATTATCACATCCAGCAAACTATTGGGCAAGTGTCGAAAAAAACAATCAAGTGCACTTTTATAAACTACATGCTTCATGAGAAAAGTATTTAACAGTGAGCACATTTTTACCTTTTGCTCTCGAACTATACATTTCAATAAAAATATTCTACAAAACTAACATTTCACAACTTCTCAAAGTTCTGTAACTTTAAGGACGCTTAGAAAGATAGTAAAGTACACTTGCAGAGCGTGTTTAATTGAGGATAAGTTGTAAGTAGTTTTGAGGAAGATTGCGCGATTAGACGGTGAAAACAGTGGGTTGGGGACAGAGAATAAGAAAGCAAGATAGGGATTGGATACGTTTAGGGCAAAGGGTGCTTTGGTGAAGATAAAAATATGAGTACCGGGTTTACAAGGTGCAAGTTAGTAAAATAGTTAGGGTTATAAAGACAGACAAGTTCAGGTAACATTCAGGTATTTGTCTAATGTATTTGAACCACTGGCTGCTTGAAGAGAGAAACGAGACGAGTGAAAGGTTTACATTGTGGGGAGCTTCTCATTAAGTATAAGGATAAAGTTATTTGTAGTGAAATGTATAGAAAGATTAGAACTAGAATTTGCTTGCAAGATGCTAAAGGGTACAGAATATTGTATAGCATGTTGACAGTTTAGTTGATGTTGGATTCTCTTTTTGTAGTCAAGTAGATGTAAATAGAAAGAACTCATTCAGAGGTCTAAGGATGGAAATAGCCATGTGACCTTTTTCGGCTTGATGTGGAAACGAATTACTTAGTAGGATCAAAGGTTAGATGAAAGGATTTCAGGGATATGCTTAGAACAACAGGTGGGCTGGTCGGACCTGTGAATTAGTTTTAGGAGTAAAATGCTCTATATACTAAAGATGGGCTCCACTTTAGCATGTTAGGTAATAGGATGTTTGGGGAAACTCTGAATACATTCAATAAAGATTGTTTTAACTAAACTTGTATTACACTGAAGGGGTTTAGGGAAGTTACTAAAACAAACTGAAAAGGTTTCTAGGGCAACAAAGAGTTTGGAATAAGAAGATTCAAAGCATAACAAGTTAAACTAATTTTAAAGATAAATCCAACAGATTAAAAGATAAACATAATAGGACTAATGATAAACTTTGTTTCTGTTATTCTAATGTTTGGAGTATTAAGAGCAAAATACATTAGACCAAGGCTGTAGCTGAAACAGAAGGTCTATATAATAGAAATTACTAAGATTTGAAGAACATTGATAATACTTATTTTCGAATTTCTTTCTATACTTTATTTGATAGTGATAGACTTTTGAATCTATATGGGTTACAACCAGAGGTTTCAATGATAGAAAGTACTCAACTTGCAATTGTTGCAAACCACCTGATCAAATAGAAAAGGTCAATGAGAAACTGTGTAATAACAGTCTAGTGTGGGTTATCATAATTTGGTACGTGTAACTGAAGAAAAGAGTCTTAGCATATTGATAGATAAGTCGATCAAAGTATTACTCTATTTCTATTTGTAAAGCTAATATAATATTAGAATGTATTTACAGATATGCTGATAACAACTCAAATGGGGTAGTTAACTCTAAAGCACTAGTTAGGCCTCACTGTAAAAGGTTTGGCTTCTTTATTTAAGAAATTATATTGACGTATTGGAAATGGTTCAGAGGAGGGTTACTAGGATGACTCCAGAGATGAAGTGTTATCTTACAATCATAATTTAATATCTCTTAACTTAGTTTCTCTTGAGAAAAGAAGTGTAAGCGGTGATCGTATTAAAGTTTGCAAGATTATCCAAAGAATTGATAGGATAAGGCAAGTAATTTCTTTGTGCTATATTTTGAAGAATATAATACAAAAAAAAGTTTAAGATTTGGAAAATATAGGCTAAGCTCTAGTTAAGACAGTTGTTTTTCTAACAATGCTATTGACTTACGAAATGAGTTGACGTTAAGATTGGTGGAGGTCAGCAATTTATAGCTGTTTAAAAGGGTAAACGATTAATTTTTTTAAAAATAAATGGTAGGTTTAAATTTTTACTTTTCTGAAGAGAGGATGTATAAGGGTAGACTTGAAAGACCAAACGTCCCTTGTTGTCCGCAGGTTATATTATGTTTACCTCTTATATATAGTTCGACTTGCTTGCTCAAACTGTCACCGATACCATTGTTAGCTTCACAGATGTAAAATCCAGCATTATGTTTTCTTATGTCTTGAATGGTAAGAGTCCCATTGGATTCCGAAGTTTTCGATACATCGACGTATTTTTCTCCTATAAGTAAAGCATTTATGGTGTGTACAACTCTTTTTTTTTATCAAAACTTATAAGTACTACAAGTTGCAAATAAAACTAAAACTTATAAACCTAAAAACTACATAACAGAATTAACGTCTACTCAAAATGAGTAAAAATGTGCTTGTTTTAAAATAAGCAATTTTAATCTGATTACTCAATGTTTACCGAAAGTTGAAATTATAGATTATAATTTATTATCTTCTTTTGAAAGTAAGTAAATTTTTCCTTTATAAGTGAATCAAAGGTGAGTAGAAATGAAGCCATGCTAAAACTACTTAAAGTTTTCTCAAAATGTCAGCATGTAAAACAGACACAAAAGATGTAAAACTAGGTATTAAAGCTTTTCCAAATATTTGTTATTGCATTAAACCATTGTTTTAAAACGTGATTTATATAAATACCGCCATTTCATTCAATTACACTATTTTAACAGCTTCTGTACTCCGTAATACACACCTTTCTGTCTCTTCCATATAATGCTGGGTATTGGATAACCCCAAGCACTACAGTGAAAGCGCACAGTCTCTCCTATGCTCGATTCCATATCTTTAGGCTGCTGTTTCCATTTTGGAGGGCCTAGGAACCCACAATTATGTTTAGGATATGTCACATAAAGCACTTACTACTTCCATTTTAAAAGATTATGATATTATAAAATTTCCGTTTTAAGATTTCGATGTGTAAGTGTTAGCAATCTATTCTTAGTTAATAAAATAATCTCGATACACAGACGTAAAGAAATTTACATTTTTTTTAATTGAATAGCTACATTTCTGATCATGGTAAAGATGATTACCTTTAACACGAAGTTCAGTAGTGAATTCATCTTGACCAACAGAATTACGAACAGCACAAGTGTAGTTTCCTGATGTCTCTGTGGTCGCACTGTTTATTATTAACACCGAAACTCTACCCGGAGAAAGTATTGTCCACTTTGTTCCTGAGTGCAAAGGATGGCCATCTTTAAACCATTTAAAATATTCAGCAGTGTCGTGCGTTTCTAATCCACAGGTAACTTGGATATGTTTACCTTCTTCAACAAAAGCAGGAAAGGCAAAAGGTTGGATCTTTGGAGGCACTAAAATAAAGCAGAAATGGGTGAATTGATATGTATCTAAATTTTAAAAATAAGAATTGGTTTGAAAGGTATTGCTAATATATAAGTTTTAACTTTCTGCTTACGATATTAAAATTTAATGAAGCTAAACAGGCGCTAAATTGCCTAAACTGAGTCCAAATAGTATTCAATATCTTACCTTGAGCAACACCACTTGAGTAGAAAACAACAGCAAAAATGAAGATCTTGGCTGACGATCTTCTCCTCACGTCCACAGGTAGTGAACTTATGACTGTATTCAAGACTTGCATATTTCTACGAAAACTGTTCAGGTCAGGATAGTGTAGTTTATGATTCACTAATATTGGCTATTGATGAAGGAATAACATCTAAGAAGTGTATCAAAGTAAGCACACTAAACTGTTTAATCACTCTATAATGTAATCTTCTCTGATCGCGAAAACTGGAAGATCAAAATTCTTCTATTCCTTGCTACAAACACAACTAAATCAAATATGGCGTATTCGTAAGGCCATTGCAAAAAAAAACCCTAAGCTATTAGCGCCACATGACGTCAAACCTTTGAATTAAGGAACTATTAGATGTATTTTTTGAAATTGCATAAACAAGGATGCTCCCAAAAGAAACGTATATGAAAGGAAACTTGAAACCTTATAAAAAACTGCTCCAATTTCATAAATTGAGTTAGGTGTTATAAAGGTCATAAAACAAATATAAAAAAGTTGACAACTCAAATGAAACCTAAGAAATAACTAATCATTAAAGATAACGTACTGACACAATTTTAGTCTGTCTGACATAATGTTAAACTCCGTAATAATGTTTCAACAAAACACATTGTGACTAACCTTCGATGTATAAATTATTTAACACCTGAAATAAAATAATCTTATAAACTGCTAATCTTTTAAATGTCATACACCTTATTTGAACCTTGGATTTCAAGATGCACTGTTTTACTTAAAGAATTATCCATTTCATTAGACACTTTACATGCAAAACGAGTTCAACTCTATGAATATGCAAAAAATCCTCTTGAAAGATCTTTACTCTCCTTGGTGAAACAAGTTTTTTAGTTTTCTGGTTTGCTAATATGACATACTATTTCAATTTAGGATTTCCGAAAACCATATTTTTATGCAAACAAAAAGCTCCTATACTTAATTACAAAAAGTATTTTGTATTAATCATACAATGCCTGAAGATGGCCCACTCTTATGGGGTGAAAGGTTAATTTTTGTTGTTCGAAAAACACATTTCCATTATAAAGTTGTTCATTATATTAATTTTTAATTATAACATCTTTAGTAGATATTAAAAAAGTCTTGTAATAGTTTGTCAATTATAAAACGTTTAATAAATAGTATTTTAAGTCAACTTTATCAGTTTATAAAACACAATGGTACGTAGATAGATGTCTAATGTTTTATCCCGATTAAAAATATTGCCTGATAGAAATAAACTAATTTTTTTACAGTTCGGTTTCCAGCAAGTACCAACTAAATTAGAACTCCATTTAAATTGTATTTTGAAATTACTGTAAATGTTTTGAATATTTTGATAGTAAATCTTTAAAAAGACTGTTTTATGTTTTGTTTTTATTTTATTTGTTTAAACTGTTTCAGAGAACTTTTTTTTTATAATAACTCACTGTTTAGTTCCACCATTGAACGACAGGTGTGGGATAACCGTATGCAGAGTACTTCAATATGACATCTTTATTAATTGCAGCGATAACATTCGTAAGTTTTCCCCTCCACTCAGGCGGACCTATCCACAGTATTATTCAGGTAAACAATTCAAAAATTTGTGAAATGTCAACGTTAAAAACTGAAACGAAATACCAGTTGTTTATAGAATAATTAAGGCATGAAAATATTAAGTAAAACTCAGAAAGTTATAATAATATATATATTGTAAATTTTTCGTTTGTTTTCAATATTTAGATTATGTGTATCAAGATTTAATTGAATTGAAGGGTTGAAAAATAAGTGAAATAAAATAAGATTCCTGAACAAAAAATAAGCATGCAAAACTATAAAAGCTAAAAAAATGATATTTTGCTAGAAAAAATACATTCAAAAACAACAATATATACATACATCCATATATTACCTTTTATTAAGAATTGGAAAGTGTGGCTATATTTTCCATATTTGTTCCGAACTAAACACAAGTAGTTTGAAAATCAGACACATAGCAATTGTTTATCATTAGCACAGACATCCTAGGAAGGTTATGTGTGAACACGTTTAAGTCAATTTTCAGAACCTTATGGTTTCTAAACCATTCAAATTGAACTGGTTCATCACCAGATTTTACGCCGCAAACTATGTGAATCTGTTTATCTCTGTTCAGGTTCTAGAGAAAAGTGAACGGCTGTATTTTGACTGCTGCTGTGCAAGAACAAAACCATATTTACACATTATGGCAAGGAGTTGTAGTTTTGTTTTCACATAAAAAACTACTCCAAATATCAACAGAGACTGCTCATATAAGAATTTCTTTCTAAAAGTAAACTGTTTTATACATCAAGAACAATTCAACAGTCGTAATTATTAATAATTCATTTCTTCTTCCAGGTGAAAGACCACAATAATACTTAAAATATATGATCTTATTTTTGTTTCAATTATTTAATGCTTATAACGTTCTTAGAAATTGCATTTTTATGTCAAAATTATATAGATATTTTTAATGATATCTGATATAACTGACATAGTATTATAATTGCACATCCTTCTTTGTCACCATGAATTTTTTTGCATTGCGTCATTTCTTTAATTCTGCCATGAAAGCTTTAAACGTGCTCCTTTTAGCAAGAACGATATTTTAAGGTCTTAGTTTGTTCATATTTTGGATGACAATTAACCAAAGCCAGCAAGATGCAAACCGCATAGAGGAATTTGTAAATTGGTTTGATTTGGTTTGAAGTTACATGAGAGCTATCTGCATTAGCCGTCCCTAATTTAGCTGTGAAAGGCTAGAGGGAAGGCAGCTAGTCATCATCCCCAACCACCAACTTTTGGGTTACTCTTTTACCAACGAATAGCGGGATTGACTGTCACATTATAACGCTCCCACGGCTAAAAGTGTGAGTATGTTTGGTAGGAGGGAGATTCGAACCCGCGACCTTCAGATTGAGAGTCGAGCGTCCTAAGCACCTGGATTTTGAAATACATCAATGAGTTGACAATATATGCAAAAACGTTGCTAAATATTAATAGTGGGGTTTAGTTGTGTGTTTTTTAGCAGCACATAAATGTAAAGCATATTAGCTATACATAATTTGAAAAAAAACTTGGTTTCAAGTATTAGGGAACAAAATAGGCACGATTTCACGTGCAACCTATCTTCTTGTTCAAAATACAAATTGGCATTAGCATTGAAAACCCATGATGACACATTTCTTTGACGATTGTGGTGTCACAGTGTACGCACAAAAATGTCAAAAAGACAGAAACGTACATTAGTATTGAAGTTAATGAAAAAATACATGAACACTCATAAGAAAATTCGAGTAGCTGTAAGAAATAAGTGATGCTTTTGTTTAGTCCCCCTCCAGTGGCACAGCGGTATGTCTGCGGACTTACAACGCTAGAAACCGGGTTTCGATACCTGTGTATTGTATTTTGTATTGAAAGCAAACAACAATAATAATAAAATTACTAACATAGTTAAATAGATTGTATTAAATTATTATTGCTTTACGTAATAATATTAATCGCTGCAACTGCATACTTAACAAACAAAACCTATGAGAAATAATAGACACTAACATATAGACCGTTTCCAGTGAACAGTGGGTTGAAGGTATCCCCAAACACTACACTTCAATTTACTGACTCTTCCTATATCCACTAAATTCTCACGAGGCTCATGCTTCCACTTAGGGGACTGCGCTCATTTTGAAAATAAAAGACTTGATTTTCGTCAAATAACTGTAATTGCTTCTTATTACATTAACATTTCTTAACAATACAGATGGTTAATTTAACATTACAGGAATGATGTGTAAGTACTGGTGGTGCTGCATGACAACACATTTAGCACCAATATATATATAACGTTTACGGCGAATTTCCAGGCATTCGGCAGCGCAATACCACGGTTGGACTTGTGACTAGAAGGAAATTCCATAACCCCTTTTCCAAGAAGGACATTCATACAACACGATTGGTAAGCGATGTACAGCCAAAAAACATAATTTAGGAAAAGGTAGCTTTCAATATTCTCTGGAGAAAAGAAAACTCGCATAGCAATCTTTAAGACCAACAAAGTACTCCAAAACCACACTCCCAGTCCAGTCAGGAGCAAAGCAATTGTCTGCGAAAGTAAAGCTATGTGTAAAGAAAGTGAGACCCAAAACAACATTGTGAAAAGTCGGGAATATCTTCCACTGCGGTAAACAAGACAATAATAAGGATTTGAATCTGATAACGACTCATAAACTTTCAATCACACCTAGAAATCAGTGGCTGTTTTCACGAGAAACATGGAACCACTACGTTCTCATTCAGCTATATTTCTGTCATGTCTCATAAGGCAGCTTCAGTAGTCTTTTATGCTTCTGGAATTAACGTGGTACTGATAGCCAGCTTCTACTTACCGTGGAAGGTTTGTGGAAAGTTTATTAAGATTCTTTGTCTCAGAGTGGCGTCGCCATCCCTTTCTGAAGTTTGCATAGAATTTAAATTGTACCTCCAGACAGTAGTACGGTTTTGATTTGTTTTGGTTTGAATTTCGTGCAAAGCTACACAATAGTTATGTGCTCTAGCCGTCCCTAACTTACTAGTGATAGACCAGAGGAAGGCAGCTGGTCAACATTACTCGCCGCCAACTCTTGGGCTACTCTTTTATCAACGAATAGTGAGATTGACCATGGAGGAAGTTATTGAGGGTACATCGTTCTTACAAAGTGCTATTCACTTCAGTATAAAGTGTGCTTTCTAAATACCATTTGTCAAAAATGAATGATCTTAATTATTTTATTAATGAATGTTAATTATTGTAAAGATAAAAGAACAGTAGCTGATATACGCTAAGAAACATGATACTGAATTGAAACTCTACAAGTATCGTTAATGGATAAAACTCACTGCTTTAAACTGCTTTGGTCTGCCTTTTTTCTCTTCAACATCAATGCTAAAGATTGTTTTATCAATGAAGATATAAATGTCTTCTTTTTCGTATCTTTAACAAGAAGTTGAGCAGTGTACTTGTTCTCTTCGTCAAAACTTTGAGGCATACACTTATAGTTACCAAGAGATTCAACCGAACTACATTTAAATATCAAAACAGAGAAAATCCTATGGTTGAGAACTTCCCATTGCCATTCAGACTGTATAACAGAGAAGTATTTAAATAAAGTATTTTTTTTGCCCCAACTATCCTATAGGTTGCTTCAAGATCCTCTTCTTTCACGACATCTTGGAATTTGAACGATTGCATTTTTAGATCTCAAACTATGAAGTTATTCATATCATTATACTGGTTATATTCTATGTTATATTATAGGTTATCTGAAAATATTTATATGCTAAATTTTCTTTATTGGTAAAAAACATGTCGAAAACTTGTTTTGTAAACTAATATGTTAAATATGCAGAAAAGCTCTCTCGTACAATGCTCTCTTTCAAATTAAAGCGACTGCTACATTAACCCTATTAACGTTTTTCTGTGTAATATTTTTAATACAAATAATCAATAAAATTCTATACTTTTTACCTCTTAAGTATGATCGACATTTATTAATATTTTATCAGCTTGTTTCTTTTCATAATACACAAAAAACGTCAGAAATAACTAACTGTATACAAAAACAAAGATGCAAATTTTGTTGTTAAGTGAAACACCACACAATGGGATATTTGTACTTTATCTACAAAAGCACTTTATGTTTTCCTACATTCGTAACTTAAATTGGACGAAATCTCACCTTCACAAAGTGCATCATACAGAATTGCCGATACGATACATATCATCCAGCGAAGATTGTTTGTTTGTTATGGATTTCGTACAAAACTACACGAGGACTATCTAAGCTAGTCGTCCCTAATTTAGCAGTGTAGGACTAGAGGGAAGACAGCTAGTCATCACCACCCACCGCCAACTCTTGGGATATTCATTTACCAACGGATAGTAGGATTGGCCGTAACATTATAACGTCCCCACGGCTGAAAGGGCGAGCATATTTGGTGTGACGGGGAATCGAACCCGCGACCCTCAGATTGCGAGTAGAGTGCCCTAACCACCTGGCCATGCCGGGCCTCCAGCGAAGAACCGAAAAACGCAAAAATCACAGTCGCCATAGCAGACTCATCCAATGTGCTTCTAGCACTCTTTCAGAAACCAGAGAAATTTCTCATTATATAGCTCCTGAGATGTGGGCACAGTCAACTCAGTCTTTCTTACCTAGCGAAAAATCTCGCTCCCTCATACCTCAACTGTTGTTAGTTTGATGCCCCAATAAGAATCATTACTGTATCTTAAACCGTGTATCTTTACTGGTGTGGAGCGATAACTGAATCATGAACTCTAGCCCAAATATGGCGTCTGAGGTAAGTAGGCATGTACGCAACATTTTTTTCTTATTATTATATTTGGTCTTCAGCAGTGTATAGTAGTGTTTTCTAGTACTATCACTAGTTATGAAAAAGTGTTTAACCATTTAAGGTCAAATAATTTTATTAGCATTAGTTGAAAATATGTATACCATAGAATTTAACGATTACTTCTTTAGTTTATTTCCTGTTCAAACATTTTCTTAAATTTTTTACATTGAGAAATAATTTTAATTTAGTTTTCGGCAAAAGGGAAAAAGTGAGGTAACAAAAGGCAAACAATCTATCATGATATCAAAATTCACTCTTCTGCTGTAATACCTCTTATAGCAAGCTGCATCGACTTCTGTAAACCTTTACCGATTCTGTTTGTCACCGCGCACGTGTAATATCCGCCATCACTTGGTGAAACACGTAGAATGGTCAAAGATCCATCTTCTCCTATCTTCCAATGATCTTGTTCTAAATGGTGTCTGCCTGTAAACAAGCACGAATATTTCCTAAGTATTTTTAAAATAGCTTTTGGAGCTTATATTTACAATCACCTTATCCGATCCTAAAAGATGTAACATACTTAGTATAATTGCATTACCATTTCGTTTCCATTGTACCAATGGTTTGGGATAACCATACACAACACAAGGTATAGTAACATTTTGTCCAAGCTGAACACTGATGTCGTGAGGTTCGTATTTCCATTCTGGTGGTCCTATAAGTAGTATATATATATATATATATATATATATTATAACATAATTTTATTGTTTCAACTAATACACTTTTATTTTGTTTGAGTTTAATTTATTAAGTTTCATATTTAAGTTAAGAAAGGTATTTTGTAGTAGAAAACAAAGAAAATATCCTAGAAATATTTCGACGTGGATAATAATAAGATATTTTGGTTTTTAACTATAAATAGCATCTTACGCGATACAGGAGATAAACAACCAGATCAGAGACAACAATGTTTCTGGTACAGAAATCTACTTTCAGATTTAGTGGAACCATTCACCAACATCTTTTTAATTGTGGTTATTTTTAGAAAAAAATATCGCGATTGACTGACACAGTCATACCACACCCACAAGTGATATGCAGAGATGTTCAGTGGTATATCGCGCATCGACACTTGGGCCTTCCGTAATACAGCCCGTTAAGCATTAGGTCACTTCAGACAAAAACAATTATTGGCATAATTAGAATTTTAAAATGTCATTTTATTTATAGATTTATTTATTTGTTTTGACAAACCGAAAAACGTTATTAGTCCTCTAAATTGACTTGCTAGGTGTGGTAGACTACAAGACAGAATTGTAGGCTTACAAAGAGGTGTTATGAGGATAAGTATATAGTAAATCCTCTTACATTTTCTCAATATAAACATGATATAATTTTGTATGCGATAGAAGTGATGACTTGACAGATATACACACCTGTGATTAGTAATTTTGCTGTATGAGCACCTTCTCCAGAAGAACTCTTGGCGAAACAAGTGTAGTTACCATTAGACTGAACAGATGCGTTATTCACAAACAGTAGCGAAACAGTTGGGTGAAGAACAACAGTCCATTGTTTTCCTGAATCAATAACTTTACCATCTTTTAACCAAGAGAACATGACATCTTCTTCGGCTCCAGTTATTCCGCAAATAACTTGTATCTTTTGGCCTTCCTGAACATTTGTTGGAAAGTGGAATGGATGGATTCTTAATGCTAAAAAAGAGTCAAATATAAACCTGATAATGTGTAATATTGGTAACAATCTAAAACATCATAATCATCATTACCATCTCCATCTCATTAATGACTTTTATTTGTTATTTGGTTAACTATAAAAAATAACCTTACTTCGATTTCTGGTTTAGTTTCACGTTTTAAATCGCTTAATGATTAATTTCTTAATATTTCATATTGGATAAAAGCCTAATGTAATTTTTCTTACTCAATTCAACTGAGTTTACTTTGAAAGCTTGGATTTTTTCGAAACCTTGGTTTTTCTCGCATTTTAGTTTTCTAAGTTATTTTTTATTTTTATGTTATATTTAAATATTTGTTCTTGATCATTAATTTTCATGTTCCACTGCAGCTACATTTGTCTCAAAAGTTTATTGTTTTCGAACAACAATAATAATAATAATTGGAGAATTAAATAATAATAACTGTTCTTATTAAGTTAATATTCATAGATATTTCTTTAAATAACTCCTCAATTTACAAAAGAGTGAATATAGAAAAACATATAGTTTATTTCGTTCTAAATTAGTTTGATTACAATATGTATTCTTTGCTCTTACTTAAATATAGAAAAATAGAATACCGTATATGCAACTCAAGTTTTATTCCTTACTTTGATAGTTTGAGTAACGTCATTATTTCTTCACATTGAAAATGTGATACTTGTACAATCTCATGTGCAATCTAAAGTACAATCTTGTACAATCTAATTAGTTAATTTGATTGAGGTTTTTAGTTAAATAATTCTGCAACAAAACGTAGTTTAAGAAGTCAAAGTATCTTACCAAGTGATAATTCTGAAAGTCCGAAAAACAATACGTAATAAGCAATCAAGGTCAGAAAACTCAATCGGCTTAGCGATGGCAGTATGTTTCTTCCTTTTATTTTTTCATTGTTGTTTGCGATGGGTTTTAGGATCAAATTCACATTGTAGCAAGCAGTAGCCATCATGAACCATTAGCAAGTCTCTACGAAGCTAGTTGCTATGTATTCCATACCATTGAGCCTTCTCACTAGCAAGAACTAAAGAAAATTCGAAACATAATCCATTTCACGATGGACACAACCTTTATTTTATACACAAAAGCTAAAGAAAAATTTGTCACATTCACCCGAGCTTTACTCCACCTTTACTTTCACTCCCACCAAATATGGCGCAATGAATTGAAGAAAAATAGAAAGGGGACTGTGTTTTTTAGCGCCCCTACTCGACGACTTTATGCACTATTTAATTGCGATATAATACAATATCTTTCGACATAATAGATCTGATAAAGATGGAGATCGTGAATAATCCTTAAGTCATGACATAAAACAGACCATTTGTTTGGTTTCTAAATACTTCGTATTTTTCTCAGTTTAAAGTTGGTGGTGTGGAAGAAATAATTATCGCTAATAATTATCGAATTATCGCTGTTATTAGTATTCATAACATATACAAATGAAATGAAAATGAAACATGACTTTGTTTCTAATCTTAGGGTAATTTCTGTACACAGTGAGCTATTACGTTTCTACTCCCTAGTTTCCTCTTTGGAATTCCCATGTGACACTCAAAGGGTGGAATATTGGTGCCAACTGTTACCCAGATATAATTTTTTTGCTTCTTTCACAATGGAAAAACAAAACCATTAACTATCAACAGATACATTATTTTATAGTGTTATTATTGGCCCCCAGTTGCAGAGCGGTATGTCTGTGGATTTACAACGCTAGAAACCGGGTTTCGATACTCGTGGTGGACCGAACACAGTTAGCCCGTTGTGTAGCTTTGTGCTTAATTATAAACAAACAAACATTTGTTATTATCGTATTTCATATTAATAATTAAATATGATAGAATTGCTCCAGACTCAGCTAGGAACAGGATGTTATGTAAAAACATGAAAAGGGACAAATTTGTTAACATCTGGCTTAGGAAGAATAACATTAAATTCGATATTTATGTGAATATTTTGATTTTTCCCTATATAGACGTAATGCTTTTAATTGTACACACAACCTTTTAGCAATGACGTGCAATTAAAAACAAAACGAAGAAAAGAACATCATTTATTAACTAGTATCATTTATTAACTTTCCAAGATTGCTTTAAGCTATACACAATCAAAATAGTGAAATAAAACATACATTGTATGTAGTATAATCCATTGTTTAAGACACAATATGGTGCATTAATTTCTAGTAAGGGAGGATTAATATGTTTGTTTGGATAAACTAAGAAAGAAAATGAACTTGTTTATGATACACTTAAATAACAGAAATATACACAAACAGGTGGATTTGAAGAATTATATAAAACTGATATTAATTAATAATGGAAGAGAAAGATCCCCATTTGACTGAATAACAAAAAATAGGTTGTTTTAGGATACCTTACAATTAGAATTAAACTTCAAAATGTGAAGTTCATAAGACTTTGTAAGCATACGTATGTTTAAGTAAATATACTAGATAACTTAAAGGACCTAATATTCTATAGTTTATCATTATTATTAAATTTATTTTTTAAAGCAAATACGGACTGATCGTTTGAACAATGAGAAAATTCTGGTAAAAGCAAATGAATAAATATCTATAATTTAAGTGGGATATTATAACATTGTTGTACCTATATATTTCTTTTAATGTTCATGTTCTAGAGTTATTTCCAGAAATTATATCTTATGTAAAGGAAGTACGTTTCATTCAAATAATTTTTTAAAAAGTTTGAAAAGTAATAAACCTAACTGTTCATTTCTATTGCCCATAATTTCTAATTATTTGAGTATTATTATATTTATAAGAATACTAACTGGAGTACCCGTCCGTTGGACGGGTGAAATAAAAACTCGTTTGTAACAAAGGACAGGAAATTGTGCTTTTATTTATTTAACATAATAAACATTAAAATTTCAATATAAATACATAAAGTTATTAATACTGAAACGAAAGAATTACTGTTTTCAAGAATTATATCAATATGAAATTAGTTGGAGTATTCAAACTCCCTCATGTCCTTTCTCATGTCATCCTGTATCACTGTGTCAAGTTTGGTGCTGATTGATCAAGAAATGTGGAAACGTATAAGGAACAAACACACACACACACACACATATATATATTAACGTTCATTGATATAGATTTTTTGAACTTCTTAAGGTTAGCTAAATATCAAATACTTACACTGGTAGCCTAGAAAAGCAAAAAATACAGTAAAATGTTTTACTGGCGTAACATCACATCGTAAAGGATCACAAAACGAAACTTCAAAGACGCAAATGATGTATAAATTGAACAATGATAAAAGGAGTAAAAATCAATTATTTTTTAACATTTGAAGTTAATAAAAAAGATTGATTATTTTACTTGCAATTTCAAATGCATTCCAGCCGTAAAGCTACAAGAATTTATCAGCATTAGACTGTAAAAGAAATTCGTTTATTGGTTTACTGATTGCACAGCTTCTAACTAAACTCCACCCCTCTTAATTAATTTTTACTGTTTTTCTTAAGTCTGATTGTGGTTGGATTTAATTTTAAGTTATTCCTGCCCTTTTCGAAATCTCTAAGTTTATTGGTTTAGAGAAGAAAGTGATTCACACGCTTGTCAAAATGATATTGTAGAATCTTTGAGCTTGTAAGCTCTAACATGGCTGGTAAAGGAGTTTGGTTTGTCAATTTAAGAAGATATTAGTTTATAAAGGAGGAATTTAATACATCATATATTACATCTAAAATCAGAAATTTGTGAGCTCACGAAAAGGAATATAAAACGTTCTGGTTAGAACCAAATCTCTGTATGAAAGAGGATTTACCTTTCCAAAGTCATACCACCATCCTGTACTGTACCACAACTCTGTACAAAGGGAATTTTCCTCTCCAAATTCTTACCACCATCCTGTACTGAACCACAACTCTGTACAAAGGGAATTTCCCTCTCCAAATTCTTACCACCATCCTGTACTGAACCACAACTCTGTACAAAGGGAATTTCCCTTTCCTAAGTCATACCACCATCCTGTATTGAACCCCAACTCTGTACAAAGGGAATTTCCCTCTCCAAATTCTTACCACCATCCTGTACTGTACTGAACCACAGCTCTGTATAAAAGGAATTTCCCTTTCCAAATTATTACCACCATCCTGTACTGAACCCCAACTTTGTATAAAAGGAATTTTCCTCTCCAAAGTCTTACCACCATCCTGTACTGAACCACAGCTCTGTACAAATAGAATTTCCCTCACCAATGTCTTATCGCCATCCTGTATTGAAACACAGCTCTGTCCAAATAGGATTTCCATCTCCAAAGTCATACGACGCATCCTGCACTGAACCACTACTCCGTACATAGTTGAGTTAATTGTTTAACGTTAGGAGGTAAAGCCTGAGGGTCTGATAACAAATTGCAGTCTTCACTTCAAAATCAACTCCACGAAGTCTTCAGTCAACTTTTCTTTTCTCTCAGAGAAGTTTCTTAATGTACCAAATAATTTATCAAATGGTTTTCTTCGATATCATATATTAACTTAAGCGCATTTACAGGCTAAATTTCACTCGTAAATCAATTACATGATATCTATCAAAACTAGAATAGTGCCATGTCGCTGAAAAATATACATAAATTACGTCGCTAGAATAGAAGTAGGCATGAAAAACAATTAACCGATTCACCAATAAAATAAATGACTTCTAAATTTAGGTGTGGAGATGACTAAATAAAAACATTTCTGAAAACAAGAAGAAACTTGTATCTTTTCAGTTATGTGTAATGCTAATTTGAAAATGTTAAGAAAACGGCATATCCAAAAGTGTTATTAATTATGGGAATATACAAACAGAATTAAATTCCTACCCACTCATCTGGCTTATGAAATAATGTGAACATCAATTATGATACACAGTATTTAAAACATATCGACTTACAGAGAACGTTTAGTGGTTTTCCTGCTTAATATAATATAGTCTGATTTTGTATTTGCAAACTTAGTTTCACTGAATTTGGAAGGCTTGTCAATATGCGCAAAGTTAACTTTGTTTATTCTCAAGGTGCTTAATCAAATTATGGAAATAAATCTTTTCATAGACAATATAAACGCCTCTGCAAATGCAAAAGCTTCTTCTATTCTTGGATATTTTAATGGTATTAAGCGACAAGAGTAAATGGCTGCTTATAATTCTTAATTATGATTTTAGTATAACAATATATTCAGATGAGATGCTTTAAATATCAATATGCTATTACACTTTCAAACAATGACATTCTTGAAGAACAACGCTGGTAACAGACCAGTAATGTGCTGGATGCCGCTCAAAAAATGCAAGCACGTTTTATAGAATCTTGAAATTTGCAACGATGCATGAGTACCGTTTGCTTGTTTTTTGTTGAGCACAAGACTACACAGTAGATTACCTGTTCTGTGCCCAAC
The DNA here is from genome assembly GCF_000517525.1 of Limulus polyphemus. NCBI lineage: Eukaryota > Metazoa > Arthropoda > Merostomata > Xiphosura > Limulidae > Limulus > Limulus polyphemus. The sequence continues at coordinate 847,710 of NW_013665755.1, forward strand.
ACGGTATCGAAACCAGGTTTTTGGAATTATAAGCCGTCGCTGAGCCGCTGGGGGCGGGGGGTTCGTATGAGTACAGACTAAAAGGGAAACCATAGGTTCGGTATCTCAGAGTTCAAACAGTTTAATAAATTCAGTGATATTTCATAATTGCTTACCAAAAGGAATATTTCCACGTGCATTGATTATCTGCTAACTCTACTTGGTTTGTGGCATCATGCATAGTTATTTACAACGTCATTACCGTCGTTAATAACTTAGTAGTTTTCAAAAGAAAAAAATAAAGTAATTGGCAGTATGAACAATGACTAGACCCAGTTTTCGTAATCAACATTTGGTTACTATAACTAGTAGTACATTGAAATGTGATACTGTCATGTAATAACACATTGGGTGTGTTGGTTGGTCCTGTTGTAGATATTTGGATTTGAAAGTTGGCAAACCAGGTTCAAATCTGTGCGATATCACTAGACATTCTTCGCACTTTTAGCTTTAGGTGGGTTATAAGAGTGACAGTCAATACCTTAGCGTGTATGGTTGGTGTTAGGTCGCCTCTAACTTACTGCTTTCCCTTTAGTCAATAGCTCAAAATTAGGAGCCTGGCATGGCCAGGTGGCTAGAGCGCTCGACTTGCAATCTGAGAGTCACGGGTTCAAATCCCTGTCCCACTAAACATGCTCGCTCTTTCACCCATGGGGGCATTATAAAGTGATGGTCAATTCTACTATTCATTGTTACGTATTGTTACGTAATCTGAATTTTTCGCAAACTCCACACGCCTATAAATATAACTAACGCAATGCGCCTAAAACAGTATCTATTATTAGGTTGCTGTAATTGGTGTGCTATAAACTTCGTAAGCTATAACTGTGATTAACGCTTATTAATCGGGAAACTATAGATAGTTGACCAGGTACTTTTATGAATTTAGAACATTACAAATCATTCAACTTCAATGGATTCACATCGGACTTTAATACTTTTACGAAGATATTATATAACTTCAGCGGTAAAAGAAAGTCGATCTGTAATCGGCGTGTGATCAGCGAGAACTACAGAGCTAGCTAGCTCCCTATTAAATGAATTGTACCTACGTCAACTCGCTCATCGTGAACCTTCGATAAGATATCAAAGAAGTTCCAGACTAGAAAGAAGACTTTATATTGCTTATAAGTTTGTAAAACGTTTGTATATAAATCATTGTTTGTTATAACTATTCGTAATAACTGTTATTATAAATTGTATTGTTGTTTATATATTAAAACATATTTGTATAAAAAGAAGTAACTGTGTGTATCAATCTTGTTGGCAAATATCATAAATTGGAGATATGTCGGCATTTATTTAACTACTAAATTTAAATTATCATTTAGCTCGGTTTCAAACCATTCGAAATTGCAATACGTAACATAACAGCCTTATAGATGACTTCACATTACTGTTACCTGGAAGAGAAAATAAAATACAATATCATCACACAAGCAATCCATAGAAATAATATGGTGGTGTATTAAAAGCAATTCTTGATTTTATTGTAAAATTGCTCTCAATGATTCAATAAAATCATAGCACCTCAAATGTACGATCAGAGTAACTTCAGAGTTCTCTTAAAATTATATTTTGAGTTTTGCTGCTGTAAAGTTTATAGTTAAGCACAAAGTTTCACAATGGGCTATTTGTGCTGTGCCCACCACGGGTATTGAAAGCCGGTTTCCAGTATTATAAGTCAGCAGACTTACCGCTGTACCACTGGGGGAACTACTGTACAGACGGACTTATTTGGACAACAAATTTTCAAAAGATAACAAAAACAAAAATACGATGGAAGCAAAACTAATAAGTTAGCATACAGTTGCAGTACACATAGTGTTAACTCCTATTTAACGCTAGTTGTTTCTGCCCACGCAACAAGTGTGTTAATTCAAGTTTATTAGATTAAAGCCTTCACTTATGCAATTAACTTTAATAAGACGAGTCTGCATTCTTCGACATCAATCTTTGTTATGTAGTGTGATTTTGTTAGAGGAAAAAAAATCGCAAAGAAGTTTCACAATCTCTTCCCATCCTCATGAAAATTCACTATTAATTTGTCCCACTAAAATCACAAAGACGTGTTGCTCTGAGAGCTGATTTTATAACTTAATAAACCCTTAGCCTTTAAACTCAGTCACAAACCTAAAAATAAAATATTGAGTTTATCTAGACTTATGTAGTCTAATTCTTATAGAATTTCCACAGGACGTCACGTGACAAAACGTTATGTCATGCACTTAAGATAAAGGACCTTTACGTTAAACCGGACAGTTCGTAAACATTTTCAAATTAGCATTACAGCAATTTGTATTTATTTTTAATTATACAAGAAAATGAATGTTAGTACTACCGTCCATCCGAAACGTAATCTAACACGTTAACAAGTATTAGTAAATTAATTATCAAACTGTAACAAATAAACGAAGCTGAAGCAGTAACATTAATAAAACAATGTTTGGTTAGTACAGTCCTATCAATTACAATAAAAGCAGATAAAGCATCATGATATGATGTCTAAAGCTCCTCAACAAAATAAGATCATATATATATATAAATTGAATTATCATATACAACATATATTAATTATCATATACCAAAAAATTGTTTTTGTTTTATTAAGGAGCTATAGATATCATATCATGCCTTATCTGTTTTTATCTTCTTTTGTTGCAATTGAGAGGATTGTCCAAATCAAACATTCTTTTACTGATAATACTGCTTCAGCCTCGTGTATTTATAACAGTTTGGTCTTTCATATAATAAACACGATATAGATTTAATTACAGTTATTTTCTGTTTATTCTACCTCCCCGGAGTGTTACATTACTTTTGACATATATGTTTTTTCAAGCTATTTTCAAAGAAGCCTGATGTCATTGAATCTCAAATCAAAGTGGAACTCAATTGTTTTAATGCTTTCAAAAGGAGTACCAGCTTTAGCTGACTTCTATTCTAGTTTGGGGCCATGAACGTGTTATAAGAGTAACGGTCAAATCCACCATTCAATCAAAGTAGTCCAAGAGTTGGAAATGAGCGTTGCTGACTAAATGCCTTCCCTATAGTGTATAAATTCCAAATTAGATACTGATAGAGAAAATAGCCTTTTTGTAGACTTGCACTAATATTTGAAACAAACATTCTGAAGACGGTAGTAGACAAACAATCCAAACGCAGGATATATACTAATCTAACTGGTAATTAGTATCTAGAAATAATAACGATAGTTAGCATTAATAACTAATTAAAAATTAGACTTAGTCAGTAGCATGTGCTATTAACTACGACAACAACATTTTACTTCAGATAGTTATATAGATCGACCAAACTAAAGAGAGGGTTAAAAGGGAATCACGTCTTTATTCGTTATACCTTAAATATACAATATGCTTAGTATACTAATATACTACGTATATTATTTGACACTTCTGGAGTGTCAAGTAATACTCAAACACTCTAGAATAGACCCAAATGTGCATATTCTTCTGAACCATAACTTAAACATTCTGTTCATCATTATTGGCTAAGAGAACTGGCATGTATAATTATAGGAAGAAGCAGTGCTAAATATTCATGATGGCCAATATTTGAATCAAGACCTGATGGATATAAAAGTCCATAAACGTCAAAAATAAAAAAATTAACAAATAGTAGAAAAATTTGTGTATAATGCATAACTTTGGGGGGGGGGTAGGTACACCAAGTTTGAAACAACAATGAGTGGCTCTCGATCTTGTCATCGGAGCATGTCACAATACATACATACATTCCAGCAAATGAATATAAAAATACATCATCAGTTAAAAGACAGATCATTATCAAAATTATCTAGAAATTATATAACGAAAAGCAAGCCTTACTTCAAATATATTTCATATTTAGTACAAACATCATATTTATTTAGACGATTACAGTTAGCAATGTAAGCAAAAATGAAAGGTTACCAAAGAATGATATAATATCATTAGTGGTAATCGTAACACAAATATGATAGTTCACATATTACGAGATAAGAATATATATGTTAGTTACTATAAAGGACTAAAACACAAATGAAATTTACCATCGACAGTTTTCATCACCTTACAGAAGACCTTAAACATTTCCTGTTATGATATAAAGTTGAGCAATGGAATCAATAAGAGTGAATTACTATTTTTAAATGTAAGAATAATACAGTCTTGGCCAAAATGTTTGCTTATTTTGTAACAAATAAGATCATTATTATTAAAATGAAACACAAATACACTTAGCACTGTCAAACTGTGAAATGCATGTTATATTAAACATCTACATATGTAATTTGTATAATGAGACAGGTTCTATGGACATCATGCACGATTTATTAGAACAGCAAACAATTTTATCAGACATCTATAGAAAGATGTGTAATTCAACATTTCCCATATCACAACAAAACTGTAGAAAAACATATATAATGACAAAATATAACATCATATTATTATAAATAGCGTCTGTAACCTTATATCAGGTCATATTAAACATTCAGTGCTCTAATAACCTCCGAAAGGCAACGTGGCATGCTGTCGATGAGGTTATTGATATAATCCATTGTGATTTCATCCAAACTTGTCAATAAATGCTCTGTAACTCAGCTACAGTAACTAGTTTAGGGTCATGGTTAGCAATTTTCCGGCTCAGTTCTGCCCAACAGTTCTAAATGGGAATGCGATCTGAAGACTTTGCTGGCCATGGCAATCTTGTAACATTCTCTTGATCGAAATAATCCTGTACAATACGCGCAATGAGAACAGTGACATTGTCATCCTGGAACACAAAGTTATTGCCAAATCTTGACCTAGCATATGGCAGAAATATTGTCTCCATGTGGTGCCTGTAGGAGGCGCCAGTAGCGTTTCCCTGGAGGATATGAAGAGCAATTTCTTCAAACATAATGAATAGCTGCCCAAATATATACTGCACCACCTCCTGTGTGTTCCTTGTCGGAAAGATAGTCTTCACTCATCTGTTCTCTGGGTAAACGACAAACACGAATCATATCATTAGCTTTAACAAGTCGGAAACAGGACTCATCTGACTAGATTACATGTCACCAATGTCCTAACTGTAAGTTAACATGCTGTCTTACCCAAGGAACATGGTGAGGGTAGTGAATTCTGGTTAATACCGGTTTGCAGATCGCTCTTCTTTCAAAATAACCTTTTTTGGTCAGTCTCCTACTCACTGTTTTTCTGGATATCCTGGATTGTATGTGTTGATACCATTCATGTTATAAGGTGTTGCACGACTTCTTACGACCTTGATGTTTTAATCTGATCAAAAAACGGTCATCTAGGACAGTAGTTTTCGGCATCTACCAGTACACCTGTAGTCCAATGACGATTCAGGATTTTGGAAACAGTACACTGGAGGTACCCTAGTGTTCAGGCTATGTCTGTTTGTTTCATACCACTTCTTTGTGGACAGTCGAACAATTTGACGCACTTTAACTTCTGGTACGTGACGAGACATGACACTACATCAAGTATAGAGAAATGTTCTGAACAAAGCGTTGATGTGTTTGGAAAAAGATTACACCGAAAGCACACTCTTTTATACAAACAGGTGTGTATGTGTGTTCTGACGAACAAGTGCTCAAAACAACTTATACAGACCAGAATAACAACTCGTACATGTTACTACTCGAACATTTACACAATAACTACTCCATGCATGTAGATAGTAACATCAATATAGAACAGTATGCAAACATTTTAGCGAAGACTATATGTTCAGTTTATAAGAATTTAAGTCAATAGAATGTTTTGTTACTATATACTGCCCTCGATAAACCTAACTAAATTTGTCTGTTGTTTTGCTATAGAATAAAGTTTCTGTGGCTTTCAAGCTTTCAAACAGATATAATTTAACACAAACACATTTCAAAAACGAAAAACAAAACGTCTAGGAAAGCTAAAAAAAGTTCCAGATCTGGGTTTATTCTTAAGTTTTCAGAATTTCCACGTAGAATTCCATGTTCATCCCACCTCTTCCACTAAAGGTGCTATGGGTAGTCATTTTCTTGAAAAACCATAAATTACTGTTCAAACCACTACCAAGCTAAAAACGAGGAGTAACACCACTGCCTTGACTCTATCTAACCTTTGGCTAAATCTATACTACTGTCATAACTATTCCAAATGTTGATCTTTCATTATTCTTCTATTTCTGAAAGGATCCAAACACACTTACGTCAGATTAAAAACAGCAGCTTCATATCGGTCTTAGATTAGGAGAAATAAACAATCAAAATGTTGTAAAATAATAATTATTTTTCTTGGTAGATATAAACCTGAGCAAATAAATGCTGCTAGTTGACAACTGTAGCACATATAGTTATGTTTTTCTAGAAGTTTTGATAAATAATGGCGAATTGCTCTCCGTAGTCACGAGGTTAAAAATGATGTCTTAAGAATCTTGTGGGACTTTTCAAGTCTGAAATTGTACAATGGTGTAAAGAAACAAGGCATATGTATTTATAACGTCCTCCTGACAGCCGAGTTTTAAATTCCACTTTGGTGGAATATTGTCTTTAATGAAGTTTAAAATGATAAACCATAATAAAACTTTATATATCTGGTATGGGATAAGAGAAATAATAATTCAGAGTGGTCAAAGGATTATTGCTTTTAATGTTTGTCTTTTGCTCTGTTTTTAGCATCAAAGTTAGAATGTTTGAATAGACTAACATATGTAATTGAAAATTTCACTTTTTTAGTAAGATGTTTTTACTAAGTAAAGAACATGAACACATTATTGTTGTTGTTGTTGAATTTCACACAACGTTACTCATGGCCCCAAAGAGTAGAGTATTTGTTGTTTTTTGGGGGGGGTGATATTAGAGCGCGAACCATAGAACTTCTGACATCCATAGTTCAATATGCTAACCATTTTGCCACGCTCGTCCCAATGAAGAAAATCTTTAGAACTTATTGCAGATTGACTAATGCAAAATTGTGTACATTACATTAAAACAATTTTTAAATATGGAAATCAGCAACTCCCCTGACAACCACAGAGTCGCGATTGAATGGAATGTATCAGAACACCATTTTTATATTGTTGAGCATTTTGTAGGTAGTGTTACTTTGTCTAAAAACTGTTCGCTTTTAGGAAGGGTGCGCAACAGTCCTTTCTGATATAAAATATTCATACACTCAGATCAGAATGGCATGTTCATATCGGAGATTTCGAATTTCCATCACAAGGAGTATCCCTTCTACCTAATGGTGTTGAAAAAAAAAGGTATATGGATTAATTTGAGTTACCAGAACCATCCAGAAATAAGCTTGGAACAATTCGTATCCAAGCCATCGCAAACAAAGTGCAGCATTTTGTAACAGGTGAGAATCTACGAACACAAAGGTCAGTGGTAAATGCCACCCATGTGTTCTGGTCAACAGCACACTAAGTGTACATAAGTTGCTTTCACAACATATCAGTTAAACTGTCGTACAACTCAAGTGGAATACGAAAAAGGTATTCACGCTATTCCATAAGAAGATAAATCAATCAAGTTGCTAAATGCAACATGATGTAATACAGGATAAAACAAATACTCACAAATCAAACTACAGGAACATGATGTAATACAGGATAAAACAAATCAAACTACAGGAACATGATATAGATTTCAAATTGTTGAAACGGGTACTGGATTATGGAAAGCTGAAATGAGGACGGATGATTTTTGAGCATGATGACTTTAAGACTGTTTATTTTGTAATTAAAACCACGCTGCAGAGCTATTGTAAAGATGTAATGTTAACAGATATAGTATGACTGGGCATAGCGACATGGATTGTAGAGACGTTTTGAGGTTCCAAAATCTTTTCAATATAACGTACTTGATCTCTGTGAGACGACTCCAAAGTGAACAACCCCACAATCTATAAAAAAACACAATATTATCGATAAACCGAAAATATTAGCGGGCTCTACCTTGTTTTATTTTGATCGTGAAAAAATGTTTATGCAATTTTTCCAATCTGCATTAAACAAACTATGTTATGAAGGCTTTTTTTTATATTCAAAACCTTAGTGTTCTTCAAGATTAAATATAAATGAATAAAACTGCCAACGGTGCTGTTAATATAAAGATAAAATGTATATTTTTAATTTGTAAAACTGGCTTTATACGGTATGCAATTTCAAACCACTAGAGAACTATCATAAGTACACTAAGTGGTCACAAGTAAATAGACACCTAATTTTTCGTCATTTAACTGATTTATCATAACTAATTTGTGTTCACACTAATTATCTTATGCTACAACATGCCTGGAACTCAAGGTTCTCTCGAATTGTCAGATTTTATTAGAGGAAGGATAGTTGGTCAAGCAGATGGTAGAATAAGTCAGCGGCAAATTTCGCAGAATTTGGGAATC
>NW_013665755.1:857144-912789 GCF_000517525.1 Limulus polyphemus
TGAAAGTGTAATTTTTTTTCTGAAAAGGTGGTGTCTATTTACTTGTGACCACGCTGTGTACATCTTAACTACATCAGTCAATACAGTTTCATTGATAAAGTATCACATGTTTTTCTTTACTAATAACGTTGAAACACATGTACAATACATCTATATAAACATGACAAAAAACAATTAAGTCTTATTGTAAGGCTTAGCAATGGTTATGCTTTATGGGCATGACTTATTTTATTCTCTGTGAGTAGCTCTTGGTATTCCTTTAAGATATTTTTATTGTTGCTGGAATTTACCAAATACTAAGAATCCACGGAGCTACAGATATGGTTTAGAATATTAGCACGATTAGATTAACATTGTTTTTTGATTTGTTTTTGCTGTTGTTGTTGTATAGTGCTGGTATTATTAAGTTATATTTGTAACACTTCTAAATCCCTTTAGATAACTTTAATAGTGGCCTAACAAATATGTTACTAAAGTAAAGTGTATATACAAAAATGTATTGTTTTATAATAATCATTTTGTATATGTGTGGATCTTATATTTAGACTCAATTTATTTCTCTATGTAATGGTATTAGAAATAAATATTCTTCAATATTCAAGAATATAAAAGAATTATAAGGTGGTGAAGAAGTCCCTGTATATTTATTTCTGGATTGAATATTAACTGTTGAAAAATATGACACATAACTGTCAATTAAAGAAACATGTTCGTATAAAAAGAAATTAAAGTTCGATCTTTAATTTTATGTACATATTATATTGTCTTAGAGAAATATATTTTGTGAAACTGTTATTATTAAGCTGAGAATAGTTTCATTTCAACAGCTGCAGTTTTTATTCAAATAAATCACTCACGACATAATGTTATCAGCTATGCTTTATTATCGTATATGAAACGACAGTGACTTCAGACATCTGCATTCTTATAAGTTTCACAGAAATGCTACAACGATAATCTACGGTATTTACAAAAAACAAATTCTGTTCGATCACACATACATACGCACACACCATAATCTGGACGAAAGAAAAACACTTGGCAAAATACAAGAAAATTATGAACAAAGACTAGAATAAGAAAGAAATATCGTACTTGTAAATGTGATATGATCACTAAAAAGATAAATAAATAAATAAGTAAAGTTGAGTAGTCGTAAAAAGTAGCAAAAAGACAAACAAAAACCATAATTTCGATACGAAGAATAGTTTGTTGAAAACTTTAATCGAAAAATTATGGCTATGTAATAATGTTAACAATAATTTCAAAACTTGTTTTTTTTCAAAATATCATAAAGTAGTATTTTTTGTATGAATACAACCAGTTATTATCATAAATATTAATCATTAATAATTGACATTTCTCTGGCATAAAACAGATGTAATAAATACACATTAAACTAAAGTCAAATTACTCAATGTTTTTAAAAAAAAAATACAATTATGCAGGACCCTCTTGCTGGTTTACTATCTGTGAAAAAGAATAAAATGCATTACAAAAGTAACCGTTACATCAATTAAGCCTTGGCAATACTGTCTAAAAAAGGCACACCTCTATACACAATATCAAGTGTACAGCTAGAGCATGAGAAGAGTGACATTTTACTCTAACTACGTGTCTTGCTACCTTACTGAAAATAAAATTAAAAACTAAAATTACATCGTTATATGCATATTATATCGTTCATGCTACAAAACACTGACCAAGTAACACCCACAATCCTGGTACAGAAGGGGGGGAAAACTTAAAGTTTTCTACAGTTCTAGTTAAGTTTGTAAAATGCAACTTCGTTTCATGTTTTAAGCGTCTCTGATTCTTATCTTACATACTAATCACGTAATGTGTTAAAAGATTCTACAATATGACACACAAAAGAACCACATAAAAATATTGCATGGGTAAATGATGTAATACAGGATAAAACAAATACTCACAAATCAAACTACAGGAACATGATGTAATACAGGATAAAACAAATATTCACAAATCAAACTAGAGGAACATGATGTAATATAGGATAAAACAAATACTCACAAATCAAACTACAGGAACATGATGTAATACAGGATAAAACAAATACTCACAAATCAAACTACAGGAACATGATGTAATACAGGATAAAACAAATACTCACAAATCAAACTACAGGAACATGATGTAATACAGGATGAAACAAACACTCACAAATCAAACTACAGGAACATGATGTAATACAGGATGAAACAAACACTCACAAATCAAACTACAGGAACATGATGTAATACAGGATAAAACAAATGCTCACAAACCAAACTACAGGAACATGATATAATACAGGATAAAACAAATACTCACAAATCAAACAAAGCAACAGGGAAGGCACCAAACAATTAAAATCAGAATTACTGTACCCTGTTCATGGGAATCTTATCACTTTTTTGTAACAGAAAATGCAGACAAGGTACAGATAAAATCACGTGTATAAAGATTAGTAATAGCTGACAAAAAAAAATAACACAAGGATATTACAATAATACAATTCAATGCTCATCACTTGTACTAAAACCAAATATGGTTATAAGTCGGAAAGACAATACTTTCACTAATCATTCAGCCATGCAACATATCTTAATTTCGTTTAACCACAGAGCAACAGAATGAAGCCAGAATACAAGGAGTTATTCCTCCATAATCTCAACAATGAACATTTCTTGTAGCAATAACATTCTGTGTGAGTGTGCATATTATATGATGTTCACAACTACTTATGATGTCTGAACTTCATTATAAAACAAAAAAGCTGTTACTTAATTAGGGATATGTTTAAGTAAACGTTTACCACATGATATTGTAGTGAAGTACCTTAGAGATAATTTAGATTCGTAACTAGCATAACCATAAAACAGCTGTTTAACTTTACAACTTTAATAGCGGTGAGAGCAGTTTATTGTTTCATGTACGCGAACTTTATAAATATCCATTGTTTGTTCTCGTTCGCGACTCCCAACATTTCCACCACTTAACTACAGTGTCATAAAAATCTGATTAACATATAAAAATCTCCTCTTGTCAGAGATTTGCTCAACATTGTTACAACACTAAGTTACATACTTAACCATACTTCATAAGTAGATATCTGAATGTCAGCTAATACATTCAACAAAGCACCATCTTAATGAAAAAAGAACTTAGTACAAAACGTTAAAGTGTTAAATCTCTCAATAAGTAAGGTTTCAAGTCACTGACTTCCCGTTATTTTTGCATAACAGGCGCTATTATTAAGTCTTTTAAGTAACGTTGTGAGAAGATGAACACAACTTTTTGCACACACCATTTCTAGCAAGCTTGAAATCTAAACGTGTCAGTCTGCTCTGTCATAGAGATGGGAATCACCTCTTTTCTTCAAAGACGATGGTTTCGGATGAGGAAGTGGTCGATCTCTCATCTGGGTGAGAAAGATAATACATTTCATGAGCTTGCATACTATTTAAAAACAGCTGAGAGTTAATCCTCTGTTCAAGTCACAAGTGACTAATTCTGCTCCACCTTTCCATTACGGTTTCTCAACAATAATCATTTACCTTTGGTCTGGTAATTAACTTGATAAAATATGTAATATTTAACTACGCTATACAAATAGCATACAAACTCCTTTTTTATCCAATATGTTGATAGATATACATTCTCGAACAAGTTAGTTTATTTAGTGATATTCGAGTGATTCTGTTCGTTGTAATATGAAAAAGAGCGTAGGTTCACTGTGAATGTTCTTTCTGTATAATCACCCACAGAGATAACTTCAAGCATTAAAATGCAACAACTAAACGTGAAAACAATATTATTAGCATAATGAAAGTTCAGCTGAACGAAGCTATAATATCTAAAAGTTTATGTGACTACAATAATTATGCCTAAATGTCCTTAGAACACTTAATGTCATTATGTCTAAAAAAAAAGTAAAATAATCTTAGTTTGGTAACATTCTGTATTTTTTGATAGAGTATTAACAAAAGCTTAGAAATTGGCATATGTGTTATTTATAAGTTCTCCGAATTAATTTTAGTAAGTTCATCTACCATTACCAAATTATATATTTTTCGTCTAATGAGTAGAAGGAAGGAGAAATAAATGCTCTTCCTGCCTAACAGCGGGAGAAACCTGAAGCAAGGTTTTTATGAAGGCAGAAAGGAAGAAACATTTGATAAGAAAGGAAGATATTTCAATAATGAACCATCAGATAGTTTTATATAAGTTACCAAGATATTTAAGCGTACTAGAAACGTTGGTGTTCGACATTTATCCTAAAGAAACCAACTGTAAAAGCAGATTTATTTTGTTAGACCGTTGACAAGAATATATACCTGAGGAGGTAGAAAAGATTTAAGTTCCTGGCGAGGATCGTCTACTCGAAGTTCCAAGTCCCTGGAAGGAATAGAGGCATAAGAAGCGATGCTAGCGGCAGCTGGTGTCCCAGGTTCTGGATTACTTACACGTCTAGCCTTCTCCATATCTATATACCTTTGTGAGCCTGGAGCATAAGTCACAACCTTCCCACTTTGCAATGAAGCTGAAAATTAATGTCATTTGAACAATTTATTATCAGAAGGTGAAAAAGCTGATGTGTACAATAAAAATTAAAAACCGTATATGTGTGACTAATAGATGAATCCTAATGAACGATGTGTAACTAATAGATGAATCCTAATGAACGATGTGTAACTAATAGATGAATCCTAATGAACGATGTGTAACTAATAGATGAATCCTAATGAACGATGTGTAACTAATAGATGAATCCTAATGAACGATGTGTAACTAATAAATGAATCCAAATGAACGATGTGTGACTAATGGATGAATCCTAATGAACGATGTGTGACTAATGGATGAATCCTAATGAACGATATTTTGTGTACACCACAAATATTGTTACAGATACAAACATTTTTATGAAATTTCTAACTTACTATAATGGTTGTATTCAACATAATATACAACGTTTTTTTTTATTTCTAATATTTTTCTATTATGACAACAGAACTAATGTATATCCTCACTTAAATCTCTTTCCAGCGCTTTTCTCGCTTTTGTTTTCTTCACAAAAATGACTATGACGACGAGAACGACAACGAATGCAACCACCGAAGCTGTGACAGGTACTACTATAGCTAGGTTGAGATAAAATGGCAAGCCAATTCCAATGCCTGTAAAAAGCACCAATACATAATTTATAAATCATTTTTATATGGAATTTTAAAATGTTCTAAATATTTTTTTTGTTTTTTACTTAACACCAACGGATAAAAATTTCATTATTACACAATCACACGTGAGAGGAATAGTTACACAACTTGAGAATATTAACGCTATAACATTCGGTAGAATAATTTCAAAACATTCTGAACCAGTAATGTAATACACCCATAATAATCACTGGAGTTCTTATTAAATAATTCTCACTACAGTACATTCATAAAGGTATTTACCAGCTATTATACGCTAAGAAATTACTGCAAATCAATGAACATAGCATCTACTGCATAAACATTATATATATTCTTACCTTTCGGGTTCGTAGTGATGCTCAAGTAATCACTAGGATTTCCTCTCCCAAACTGATTTACAGCTGTAAGGTAGAGTTGATAGGTGGCCCCACTCTCCAGGTCTTTTATTGTATACATATTATTATCAGAGGCCACAACATGAACATAGTTCCATTCCCCCGAGTTCTTTTTCTTGTAGTGCAGAGTATACCCTATACACAACGAATGTTTATGTTATAGTTACAACCATAAACTATTAGAATAAAATATATTGATGGTGATTTAAAGTTTTAAAATGAAATAATCTCGAAAGTCAGTTCTCTCAGTTATTTTACAAATATGTTATTTTGAGATTGTTTTAATAAATTTCAAACTTCATATCACAATTTTCAAGATGAAATTTTATTCTGTAATCTTTGTTCTTTATTGCTTTCAGTTCAAACTTCATAGAAGTACCTCAGTTCCAGAAGTATGGTAATAAACAAATATGTGTGTGTTTATATATACTGATATTTTCTTCGCTGAAGAAATGTACATAGTGGTTGCTAAACATTACTTTTTACCGAGTTTAGATAATACTAGAACAGTGTACTACACTGGTAATTGTGTTAAATTAAATTGAAATTTCTGTTATTTCTCTTCCAAAACAAAAAATAAAATATACGACTAAATATATATATAGATTTAACTGACTATGCTTGGACTAATGCAGAAATACCTGTGATATACATAGATTTAACTGACTATGCTTGGACTAATGCAGAAATACCTGTGATATACATAGATTTAACTGACTATGCTTGGACTAATGCAGAAATACCTGTGATATACATAGATTTAACTGACTATGCTTGGACTAATGCAGACATACCTGTGACAGGAATATTATGAGACGGACTTTTACCCCACTTTAGACTGATGGCAGAATCAGAATTAGATACTAATTCCACTGGTGGAGGTAAAGGTAAGTCTGAAGAATAAAAAAAAGAAGAGTTACATGTTTCTTTACGAATGCACATTTGTTTTTAATAACTGCGAATTGGAATGATTAAAACAATTGCACAGTATGTGATCTAAGAGTGAGTTATTGTCACCAAAACCAAAATACTATTTAGATAAGTTGATACTGAAGAATAACAGTTACCTGAAGAAAATAACATCTTTGGTATAGTTAACAGTATGAAGTTGATTTATCTAACAGTGTGAACTTTATTCATTTAATGATATAAACTTGGTATAGTTCATAGTATGAAGTTGGTATATATAATAGTATGAGTTTCATTCATTTAATGGTATGAACTTGATATAGTTAACAGTATTAAGTTGGTATATCTAATAGTATGAGTTTCATTCATTTAATGGTATGAACTTGGTATAGTTAACAGTATGAAGTTGGTTTATCTAACAGTGTGAGCTTTATTCATTTAATGGTATGAACTTGATATATATATAACAGTATTAAGTTGGTATATCTAATAGTATGAGTTTCATTCATTTAATGGTATGAACTTGATATAGTTAACAGTATTAAGTTGGTATATCTAATAGTATGAGTTTCATTCATTTAATGGTATGAACTTGATATAGTTAACAGTATGAAGTTGGTATATCTAACGGCATTAACTCGTGTACTTCAGTCATCGCTCATCGATAGAGAACTTATCACTTATGCTTCTACGTGTGTATATCACTCATATATCACCTATACTTGTATGTATGTATGTATATATTACTCTTATATCATGCCTGTATGTATGTATATAATACTCGTATATCATACTTGTATGTATGTATGTATGTATGTATATAATACTCGTATATCATACTTGTATGTATGTATATAATACTCGTTTATCATACTTGTATGTATATATATATATATAATACTCGTATATCATGCTGTATGTATGTATGTATGTCTCGTATATCACTTATGCTTGTACATATTTATATGTGCACATGTGTTTACAATATATATTGAAAACGTCCTCACAAACGCAGGTAAAATTTATAAATATATACATATTGATTGCCAAACAGTCTTCCCTCAATTTATAGGACTTTATGTCTCTAAATTTCCACATGAATTTTATAATTTCAGTTTGCCTACTTTGTTAATCTGAAATTTGTCGAAATCAGAAGATGTAGGTGTTTTTGAAAAACTCCACCCAACTTACTTCTTTAATACATTTTTTATATAATAATAATAACAAAGACCTCATAACTCGGTGATCTTTCTAGTCTGTTTTAAAACCATATCCATATAAGGTACAAACAAGATACACAGGATATTCTTCACCCAATATTTAGGCTTAGAGCGCTGTTTGAATTTGACGTACTACCCTCTAATACTGAATGGAAGATCCTACTCAATTTATGTCGCGTGGTGTTCGTGTCTGGCACGTGCGAAGGTGCGTATAGGCTTCCTGGTCGAACAAGGCACTCAAAACAATAATAGAGGTTTATGGTATTTAGATAAAGGTTCAAGTAATACATATTTACTTTAAAGTAAAAAGAAAAGAAAGAAAACAGAATTATATCAGATACCTAGAACAATTTGTATTAACACAAATGTTCTATGAGTATTACTTACAACTAATTATTTATACACGTAACTATGCAATTTTTAATTACAATAGTCTTTATTGAAAATATACTGCATATTAGCATGTATTTTTGCAGACGAGCAGTTAATTCGATGACATTTCGAGTACAAACCGGTTCTGTGTCGAACAAGTGAACCCAAGTAATCGATCATGTCGGTCGGCATTACCGAGCAAGGAAATATAGTTCCCGAGTTTTCTCGTAATTACACAAATATAGTTAATTATATTTATAAAAATGTGCAACAATATTCTTAATTATATTTCAGTTACCAGAAAATAATGATCTTGTAGAAGAAACAATTCCTATAAACTTGAAAGTTTATAGTTCTTAGTATAGATTTTATACAGTGATCGAATTTCCAGTTTTCCTGAAAGAGATTTCGAAACCGACACAGCATTACCACTCAGTAATGTTGACTTATGTGGAGTTCACTTAATTTATTGTCTAATAACTTATTTTCAAATTTGCCATACTAAGATCAATAGAACAACGCCACGCCCTTGTGTTGCATTCACAGATGACATCGATTTCAATCTGACGTCACGGTTTTATGCACGTGATCTGAAATGCTATAAACATCCGTGAGAGCACATGGCGTGACTTTAACGCCTGACGTTATGCATATCATATGTAAAGCGTCATTTGTAAAGCGTCTCCAAGAAATATTTAAGTTGCGCTACCAAATCACATAGTTTGAACCTTCCTTCACAATATAAATCTAAGATGTGCCTTTTGTGTGTTTTGCCTGAAGTTGGTTGTTTAGAGTAATTTTGATGATTCTTTGACGCATAAGCTCTATATAATGAATACTTACTTGTTCACTTTATTGAGTCTAAAGTGTAACAAGGACTCGTTTTTAGTTATAATGTTTCATAAAAACACAGTTACAGGAACTGGCAGCAAAACTATGAAAAAATTGATATGATTATGGTATTTATAACGATTTTTGATGTTAATCTACATGTATTGCTGAACATTTCAAAGACTAATCACTAATTATCACATAAAATTATGATTTTCATCCTCTAAAATGTTGTATACATGTATATTAGCCATGAATGTTGTATACATGTATATTAGCCATGAATGTTGTATACCTGTATATTAGCCATGAATGTTGTATACATGTATATTAGCCATGAATGTTGTATACCTGTATATTAGCCATGAATGTTGTATACATGTATATTAGCCATGAATGTTGTATACCTCTATATTAGCCATGAATGTTGTATACATGTATATTAGCCATGAATGTTGTATACATGTATATTAGCCATGAAATAACAGGAATTTTGTTAATCAAAATGACAGTATCGTTATCATGGTTTACATTTTAGTAAAGTTCTTGCAGCTTTTCGTTTTGCAAGAAGTCATTTTAATTGGAAAATATTTCTAGAAACAGTTACAACATTAAAAAAAAAACACTCTGATAACAGCTTTAAAGTGAATATGTTAACAAGAAAGTGTTAATAATACGAACACTTTTGCAGACTTTTCACATACCTCCCTCTAGGGTTTTGACTGTTATCTCCTCAGATGGAGGACCAGTTCCTGCACCATTGTAGGCTTTCACTACTACGCTGTACCGTGTAGCTTTCATCAAAGGACTGAGAATGTACTCGTAGCTGTCGTTTGACGATGACTCGACGGTCTTGAATAAGTAAGATGTAGGGGAACTGTTAACCTTGTAGTCTATGTAATAACCCCTCAGCTCTCCATTCCACAGTTCTTTCGGTGGAGGCTTGAAAATAATTAAATCATACAAAAATATCCACAACGTACAGACCGATTCTTGAAATGTATTAACGTTACTAAAATGCTATCCGAAGCCGAAATGGAATTAATTATTTTTATTTTATAATTTTTGTATATTTCTTGTTAGCACAATGTTACACTATACTGTTGTGCCAACCACTGGTATTGAAAGCCGGTTTATTATCATTATAAGTCCGCATACTTATCGGTGAGCCATGGAAAAGCTTTTATTAACTTACCACACTGACCAGATATCATGGAGTAAACAGTATTTGCTTAAACAAACATCATGTAAAATCTCATGTTTTAGATAACTGTCAGCGAAAAATTCAGAACTCAGAAATCATAATACCTATTCTGCACTCAAAAAGCAAAACTAATCTTTAAAATCCATAGACAACATCAGAAATAACAGTTTGTTAATAAAAACAAGATGTAAGAAGCTAAGCTGCTCTATATTGCCTGTCTGCCGTGATTTCCTTTTAAGTAATCCGATATAACTATTTATCAAACTCAACTTTTTTTAATACGCGCTTTTGGCTATTATACTTTAGTTTTCGTCAAGATAAGTTAAAAATAAATTTAAACGAATGTACAGGCAATACAAATAGTGCAACAGTAACGAAACGTAGAATTTGTACATTGTTCCATTTGAGTTGTAACGAAATGTAGAATTTATAAATTGTTCCATTTGAGTTGTACCGAAACGTAGAATTTATACATTGTTCCGTTTGAGTTGTACCGAAACGTAGAATTTATACATTGTTCCATTTGAGTTTTGAGTATAAATATCTAAGTTTAGTTTTATATTAGCCTGCGATTATTACAATAAAAGGACTGTAAGCTTGCAATAAATAAATCAACTTGAGGTAAAACCAGGCTACTGTCTATTCATTTAATACTTTTATCATGAGAAAACATCTTTTTGTAACATAAGTGCTCAGATATTACATTTCAGAAACATTAAACATGAATGTATTTGCTGCAGATATAACAACGTTTATCTTCGTTCTTACCTTCCACGTTACAAGGAGTGAGGAAGATCCCTTCGGCTTAACCTGTACATCAGTAGGAGGACTAACTGGTGCTGGAAAATGTTTACAGAAACATCCATGAGTATTTTTTATTTTATATATAAAAATACGAAATTATGTATGATACATAAATATTAACGCTTACGTGGTATTTCAATTTTTTTTAACCTATGCTTTCAAATAAATTATCACAAATTACCATATACTGTATAATATGAAATCATAATTTCATTTAAATGAAGACTCTTTAAGTAATATATCTTAAGAAACGTAAGAACAGGCAGATATTATGGAAATTGACGTATTTTTTCAGAGACAAAGTGCATTATTTAGAGGTTCACTTCTGGTCTAGATAATTCAAAAACATTGAACCTCTGAGACTGAATGAACTTAATTAAGGAGATACAAGGAGCTATATATATATAAACAAACAGATTCCCTTATGCCTAAGTTCATCTAAGTTTTCAGAAATACTTGATAATAACACTGTCAATTAAGTTGTCTAGGTCACTTTGCGTGAATATGTAAGTTGTGTAATACGTTTTATCATTTGAATTATTCTATATTATCTAGCAATTTGTTTTCCAATGAGCACTCTACAACTGTTAAATCCTGATGATCAACAGCTAAAGAAAGTGGATTAAAACAGTGATGTGAAAGTAATTTCACGACAAATTACTGTACATGAAGGGTATGACGGTATCGAAACCTCTGATGTTGATTGTAATTTCATTTAGCACTGTTATTCGTCTTACTAAAGATTAATTAATAAGTCTTAAACTGAAGATACCAGAATAAGGCCAATCTTAAAAACATAATTGGTTATTTTGATATTGAGAATTTTGCTTTTCTGGAACTTGTGTTATTGATTAAGTGAACATATGCACATTACACAGCAAAGTTTCAGTTTTTGTTTTAAAAATAGAAACTCTGAAACGTTTTTCCGTGTTTTGAACAAAATAAAAACAAATCTTCCAAAATGTTTTTCCGTGTTTCGAACAAAATAAAAACAAACCTTCTGAAACGTTTTTCCGTGTTTGGAACAAAATAAAAACAAACCTTCTGAAACGTTTTTTCGTGTTTCGAACAGAATAAAAAAAACAAACCTTCTTCTCCTGTAACAAACTGTATAGTTTGTGAAGGCATTCCTTGTCCAACCTCGTTCTCAGCAACCACTGTGACAGCATAAGGAGATCCAGGATGCAAAGACTTAAGAAGAACTGAAGTCTGGCTACTTGGTATTGTCTGTTCCAACAATCGTTGTCCATTTTCTGCAACAATGCAATGTCATTCACGTTCGAAAGTGTGTGAATAACGTTAATTTTAGTTTATTTATAACCTACAATCGGTTACGTTGTCCGAGAGTTAGTCAAGATGTTAAAATGTTGGAGTTAAGAAAAATAAATTACTTCGAAGTTAAGTTAAGTAATGCAAACTCCGACAAACACTCGAATCTTAATCAACTAGTGAATAATCATATGTTTTCCAAATGTCTGACTATTTCTCGTCTCCACTTTTATCGTTCATTGCGTCTACAGATCGTTTTAATTCATCAGTATATAATTTTTACTGAGTTTATTTATGCAACTAATAATTACATGTCAACAAATACTTGTTACCATTAGCTACAGTATAAAAATCAAGAACCAATAGTTGTAATCTAAAATCAACTTTCATCGTACATTTTTTGGTGCATTAGAATTAAACTTACATTAATCTTTCGTACACACACACACTCAAACACATAAGCTGCAATGCGTTTCACACAAGCTCTATATAACTAAATAATAATAAAACTAGCATATGATCAAAAATCTTCACTATATTATAATCAGCATTGTCATCTTGTTGTTATTTTTCATTTAATGAAAAACAGAAACTACAGGACAAATACTCTATAGTTTTAATGTGAGTAAAATGTAAGGAGATATAGAATATGAGTAGACTCACCCTTTTCTTGCCAATACTGCACAATAAACTTGGTGATTGGACTGTTTCCACTGTAGGGGACAGACCAAGAGATGGTGGCACTTCTACTCCAGACTTCCTGCACTCGGACATCCAAAGGTCTGGCAGGAACCTCTATAACGAAATTTAAAACAACTGAGTTATAACAAGAGCATACAAAGGCATTTCAAAATAACAAGTGCTTCATACCCAAATAAAATGCGGTTGTTTCATAAAAATAGCATTATTATTATTAATATGTATACTAATGATACGGTAATCGACGCGAATCACCTACGAGTCCAACATGGATTAATATTCCGACACTAAAAAGGCACAACATTCTAACAATGCTTATTACTTAAAATCTATTACAAAAACAAATGTAATAATTTTATTCCCAAACAAAGAGATCAAAATTAAATGTAATAACATTTCTTTTGATTGTTTAGTGTATTTGTACATATGTTGGACTTAATTAGAAAACGTTAACTTATAATCAATTATAAAAGAATCATTTGATACCAGATACACCGATAAAAAGGCACAGTTGTAAAATAAGGTAAGAATACTTAAAGTCTCAAATGTAGAATATGTATGTCAAAATAAAATTTTGAGAAAAATATCAGCGAACGAAAAATACAACCACTTCCATACACTCAGTTTTATTTTTACTCAACTACAAATTCAATTGTAAAAAAAAAATATATATATCTTTTATAATTAAAAATAGAATAAACTTGAAAATAGTATCCCAATATGTAAGCTATATAAATAAATGTCAATATGTGAGTGTGTGTATCTGTTCCTTATACGTTTCCACATTTCTTGATCAATCAGCACCAAACTTGACACAGTGATACAGGATGACATGAGGAATGTTATGAGTCTGTGTGGGGTGGGGATTACTCCCCATATAATTTCGGAAAAACTACCAAATTAGCACATACTGACACAGCGATACAGGATGACATGATGAAGGTTATAAGGGGGGGTTGAACCCCCTCATCTAATTTCATGTTGATAGAATTCTTGAAAACTGTACGTCTTTCTTTTTAGTAATGGTATCTTTATGTATTTTTCATGATTATTATGTTAAGAAAAAAAAAATAGAAGCACAATTTCCTATCCGTTGTTACAAATGAGTTTTTATTTCGTACGTCCAACAGACGGGTACTCCAGCTAGTAATTGATAGTTAAAAAAGGAAATATGTTTAAGAAGATGTGTTTTGATTATTTCTGGAAATAAAAATGATAATTTTTTGAATAAATATGGCAGTTATTCGGCCATGTATCTCCTCCTATAACATCTTTAACAGCAAGAGAATTAGAACGTTTAGAAAATAGTTTAGAAAAACAAGTTCAAAAATAAATAATGAAGCGCCTATAATTTGGCTCACAAAGTATCAACAGAAAATAGTTTTTATTAGGAAAAATCTTTAGGGTAGCTATGCTAAGAATTCAAAAAATTTAGGAATTACAGTAGTATTAATAAAGTATTATTAAGTAGAACACATTTGTAAATCCACTTATTTTACCACAATGTTAAAAATTAAGGAAATCGGATAGTATAATAATAAAAAAATATTAAAAAATGGATATAAACGCGAAAAGTAAAACAATAAATGATAGCCGAAATGTCTTACTTCGTTTACAGCTATTTTTATCTTATAATACACTTTTCATGTGTTTCCATAATAGTATTTTTTTGATAATAGAAATGCACTAATAAAAGTTAAAACAAATATGTATATGTTTGATCATTAACATTAACAAACTCACCTACAATTACCAATTTGATATTTTTTTCGTCCAAGCCATAATCGTTCTTAGCAAAACATGTGTACAAGGCACCGTCATTTCTGTCAGTAGATCGAATCATTAATTCAGAAGTTAGGCCTTTCTCTACTGTTGTCTCAAACCTTTCATACCTATAAAAGTTATATAAAAATATAGATGTCACTTTAATGTTGTCTTGAAAAATGTGTTATAGTACATCGTGATGTTGGTTATTGTTTGAAGTTTTGTCAACCGAATAAATTTCCTAACACATTAAAAATAAACGGGGTTGACACATTTTTCGTTATTAGTGTTGTATTAATGTCACGATATGTATAATAAAAAATACAATAAAACCCTAGAGCTTTCGACAGATGAACCTATCTTCAAAGACCTGATGAAGACAGATCCACTTTTGAAAGTGCTAAGGTTTTATTGTTTCGTTTTTAATGCGATTTAACAATATCTGTTATATGGTGTGTCTTGTTACTGGCATTATGATACATAATTATTAAAGTAAAATATAACAAATTATGATAAGCCGAACAGCGTGTTTTAATGTAGATTGTATAGATGGATGTTATATCAGTTTTCACATCATCATATACAACTGAGCTGAAATAACATAAGTATAAACGAGACAATTTAAATTACGAAATAATTTATAATCTTGAACTTCCATACTACAAAAAGTTAATGTTAATAAATATTTACTCAATAATTTAAATTCATTTCAAGAAGGTCCAAGACATTTTCCAGCACAAAACGTTAAATTTTACCTGTCAAGTTCCTTAATTTCCAAATTTCGTTTATCCTTTGCCCATGTGACCTCAAGAGGCAGGTCACCGATAGCTTCGCATTTTAAAGAAGCCGTTTCGCCTCTTCGTACTGTTTCAACACTGAATTTTTCTTCAAATCTAGCTGGAACTACAGAAACAACTTATTAGATAAATATGAGATACATAATAATATTTCATCACTAAGAAGAAAACTAATGGTTTCTATAAAATTTAAACAATAGAAACTCTGAGAATTTCAACTTTATCTTCAGGGTTTTATACACGAAATTAGTTTCAACTAATCATTATTCTGTAAAAGTCTATTCATCAACTGATTTCTCTTTCCAATTTTGGAAAACAAATACAGAGTTGAACATAAAACTTGCTTAAACAAGTAGAATATTTCAGCAACTTTAAAATTATTGCCAATAATAAAATTACTTCAATTCAAAACTAAAATGCTAGTTTTTCATGAATAACGGATATTACTTTAGAAAGATACTTACCAAGTTATTATTAGCCACTTTGAGCTTAACGCATCCACGTTCTACATGATTTTAATAAAAACGCGTTTAATGTTTAGTTCTAGTATCATCTTCTACTGAAGAGACATATTTTTACTAAATACAAGTTTTGATGAGACTTAGCTCAGTTGGATTCTATAAATCCGTGTAAAGTAACATATTTTAGGTTACGTAAAAACAAGTTTTTGAAATTAACCCGAAAGTATAAAATAACTGTGAAAATGGAGTGACAATACAGCTAGAGGTCATATTTTAACATAACATCCCTTACAAACATGTTGCTCTGTTAAACATGAAGTACCGATACAGCTGGGGGGATCACATTTTAACATGACATCTCTTACAAATATTTTGTTCTGCTAAACATGAAATGACAATACAGCTGGGGGTCATATTTTAACATAACATTAGTTACAAATATTATGTTCTGCTAAACATGAAGTGATGATACAGAGGGGGTCACATTTTAGCATGACATACTTTACAAACATGTTGTTCTGTATAGAATCACTTGACAATGTGTGCTTGATGTTTTAATGTTTCTTAATTGTTTATTGTATTGTGGTGTTCTTAATGAAAAGAAATAAGATAGTAAACACTTTCTGAAAACAGCTTTAATAACCATTCTAAAATAAATATGTCTTCTGTAAGCACAAGTGAGCTGACAGAGTTGCTGTTGTCGACCTTACCAAGTACAGTTACTTTTATTTTTTCACTGATACCATAACCAACGCCATTTTCTGCAGAACAAACATAGAAACCGTCATCATCCAGTGTTGTTTTTGAAATGAACAGTCTGTTCTGTTGTAGATATTTCTTGTCTATTTCCTGCGATTCTGAAATGAGAATTATTCCATTGCCTGTTATTTAGCATTATTGAACACGTTTCGTTTGATTACCGTCACACTATTTATTGCATTAAACAATAGCTCTGTAAAATAAAACTATCTTCATTTATACATGATCTATACTTCCAAAGAAATCAGAAATTCGTGTTGTTAACGACATCTGGCGTAGATTAGCAATATACGAAATACAACATACTCTCTCTACAGGTTGCTTGTAATTACCAAAATGGTTTTTTAAGTTTAATGTACAGGGGACTTCAGAAATAAAGCATTTCCTTAACACTTACCTAAAATCACAGATGTAATAACATAACTATAATTGTACGTATGCTCGCTAATGCAATGAGGAATGAAAACAACCAAAGTAAAAAAAGATTAAATTGTCTTAAATGTGTGTAAAAGTGTAAAAGGAAAACCAAAAGCCATATATTTATATCTGCGTTATGTTAGAGAATTCAATTTACGATTACATACACTTATTAACCTGTATTCATATTTAGGTATCAGCATATACCTAATCGTCGTCCACAACAATTCTATAGACTTAAAATTGATATGAAGGCATAAAATATTACATAAAGGTTCTTACCTTTCTTCCAAAGAATCCGTGGCTGAGGATATCCTTCTACGTCACAACTTATACTAATCGTTTGTCCTATCGAAACAGTAGTATCTTGTGGTCGGATTTTCCATTCAGGAGGGGCTTTGAAGATAATAAA
Source organism: Limulus polyphemus (assembly GCF_000517525.1). Lineage (NCBI taxonomy): Eukaryota > Metazoa > Arthropoda > Merostomata > Xiphosura > Limulidae > Limulus > Limulus polyphemus. The sequence goes on from NW_013665755.1 coordinate 874,662, forward strand.
CACAACACTATTGAAACTAACTTCTATTCACTGTTAAAATTAAATGGAGAAAAATCCCGAAAGTGTAATGAAAAATATGTAAATAATAAATATTAAAATTATAACTTTTTACAGGGAAAATACGAACATTCATCGTTATAGTGTTTGTACTTTTGATGAGCAAGTTTATTACTATGTTCAATTTGGACTTTTATATAAGTGTTAAATAATTTTAGAACATGGTGGATTTTTCTTTCTTTCTACCTTTTAACTGTTTTATCATTATATAATTCATATCGTACTTATACGTTCTGCCTAAGAGGCACTACTGAAAAGTTTAGCAAGTTTATTGTTGCTGTTAATATTTTGGATATATATATACTAAATTATTTCTAACCAAAGAACGATATAGTAACTTAAAATGTACAAACCTTTCACTATTAACTCAGCAGTATAACGATCAACACCGTGGTCGTTCCGAACTGAACAAGTGTAGTTTCCGGCATGTTCTCTTGACACTTTTGCCATGATCAAAAATGAATATTCCAGTTCAGATCCAATTGTTATTAGCGATGAATTTCTCAATTCTTTTCCCTCTTTGGTCCATGAAAAGGTCAGCGGAGGACCACCTTTAGTCAAAATACATCCTATTTTTAGTCTTTCTCCTTCAAGTACTTCATCAGGAAAAACAATAGGTTGAATCTGAGGAGAACCTATGGAGAAATATAGTGTAGTCATATTGAATTATTTCAGTTTTTTCTCTAAGACCATACCAAAAATGGAAATATTTGAATGGAATTTTAAAAAATTCGCTATGAAAACTTACACTTAAAAAGTTCTGATAATCATTACCTAATAAATTTTCTCCTTTCCTCGGTCAAAATCTAATTCGTTATGGTTTACAATTTTACTTAGTGTTACATAGATACTTGCATTGTAATAACCAAAATGGTTGTACTTACTGTTATATGCGGCAACAAATGAAATGGCACAGAGTGAATGGAACAAGGTAATCCACATCTTTTCTCCCGCCATCTTTCATTGTTCTTCAAAGATGATAGATATTTGATAGAAAACTTTTTACGAAGGCAGTTCTTGTAAATGATAAAATTCGAGACGAGAAACGAAATAGGTAAAATTGCTGATGTATGAAATGTAGAACTGAAAGCATTTAATTTTTTTCTGAGACAGAAATAAGAAGAAGCAGATTTACATCATATAATATGGCGATATTCGAGGCATCACTGTACTTTATAATCAATCCTCCAACACACTCTAGTGGTAAACTAATGAACTATAAAATATCGCAAAAAATATAATATATGATTAAGTATGCATTTACCCTGTAATTAGCAAAGAACAATAAAACTAAACAAACTTACATATTAATTCACAATATTATTTATGTTAAAACTATTAACAGGGTGTTTTACACGAAATAACTTATGTACTTAATATCCTGTGTTTAAGTATTCAAAAAAGTGCAGTAATTACATTAAGAATTAAGTATCATTAACTTGTATATTCATTTTTATAACTTTAAACAATTCACATTAGTATTTTTGAAAAATAAGAATATTTAAACAACTTCAGTAAGTTGTTTATCTTACTAAGTGAGTTTTTGTCAGTTGCAGACTTTCTTTGGAACAGATATAGGATGGATTAGAATTAGGTTATTTGACAACTTTATTCACAAACAATAAGCTCATTATCATAAAATTGTAAGGAAAAGAAAGCACAAAAACCTCACTTCAAATATAATGCCTATTGCTTATATTGTTGTGAAGTCGTTGGTTAAGACGAACTTTATATATATTGATGAATATCTGTATGCATATCTACAGTTTCATTTGGGCCTGAATCATCATATCATAAGATGTTGTAGCATTGATAATGAACAGATTACCCGAAATTAAAACAGAAACCGAAGCAATCAGTTTCTTTCCCACGCCATTACTAGCTTCACAACGGTATCGACCTTGATCTTCAACTGTTGATTTTGGGATAATTAATGACCATTCTTTAAGTTGGTGGTGGTCTTTTAGGGCAAGTTCCACGAACTTCCCGCTCATTTCTGTTCAGTGGATGAAAAACAGTCATTATTTAAGGTATTATACAACAAACTTTAAAGTTAGGAAATGTATTTCTTGTTAATACTTATTAAGTTGAAATAAGTAGTAAAACTATTTTGAATACAATTATAATGTTTGATATATTTTGATTCTGGTAGAGAAATATGTAACACAGTACTGTTTTTACAGCCTTAAATGCTGAAAAATTTAATGTTAATACTGGGCTTCAGAAATTATGATATCTCATTAAAATAACATACTGAAAGGAAATATTTGAACTATTTCATAGATCTATTTTTACTCTCGCAAGAACATTAAGAATAAAAACAAAGTACATTTTTCTCCTACATCCTTTTGATATTAATACAAGATTAAGAAATCTAAACTGCCAGAAGTTTATGGTGAATATAATGCTGAAATTCTAATTTCTGACATATATATATATTACCTTCCTCTTTCTTCCAGGTAATACTGGGTGAAGGTAATCCCTTAGCTTCACAAGATAGTTTAATTGATTCTCCAATTCTAACGAACTGATCATGTGGTTTTATAATCCAGGAGGGAGGTGCTGAAATATTGAAATATAGGAATATTGGATGTTGTCTTCTTTATTTTTCGCAAATTAATCATCTACTGTTTAGTTGTGGATTTTTGGGGTTCTAATGAGAAACTTTATCATCATGTATGACATATGAAATAATGATTTCAATGTACAAGTTGGAGTAAGATTTGTGTTTTGTAGTAATTACAAGTACTTGAGAAAACCCCATATGTCTATTTTACTTTACTACAAGTACTTGAGAAAACCCCATATGTCTATTTTACTTTACTACAAGTACTTGAGAAAACCCCATACGTCTATTTTACTTCAACACAAATTCATAACACACCATAAATGTCGATATTTAACACGAAATATATAATACAAACTTTTCATTTAATTCAACTTTATGAAATAAACCAGTGCAAATAAGTACACCTCTACAAAATCTGGCGTTAGCAATGGGTATTCACGTGTATTTATGGGTTTCTACCGGCATTTTCTGTAAATTAAATGAGGAAGGTGGGTTACATAAGCAATGATAAGTTCTTTTCATGAGAGATTATATAAATATTTTACCTACTCATTTGTCTAAACGACTTAACTAACTGTAAAAATATAACAGTATTGATAATATATCGTTTCGTTCGTCCCACAACCACAAATGAATCGTATTAGAACCAAGAATTGAGATGACTATGTCAGCATTGGTTGAGATTTAAAACGTTACTGTACATCAGGTGGATATAGGAAAATAATAATGGTTAATTTAATTTGGAACATATACAGCAAAGTCATAACCAGACTTTTTATCTATCGCATAAATGCAATAATTTCGTGCAACGTATTGCATACGAAGAGAGAAAGTTGGACTTGTATTTACTGGATTGACTAATGATTATGCTGCTGGGTTCCAAAAAAAGGATAATGATGCGTAGCACAAACTTTTGGTGTAAATTCGGTTTTTTGACTCTGCTTCGCTTTGTATATATATATATGTGTGTGTGTGTTTTACATTACACATGAAACACGACTCAAATTATGGCATCAAAATTATATATCATGTCAGATATACTTGAACTTAATAATAATGTTGGCTTCACTTCTAAAGTAGATAAATTTCATATTTCATACAGTTTAATATACCAGTCACAGATATATATCAATAATATTGAAAGCAGTACGAATTATTTCTAATCCACTTACCTTTAACCCTAAGTTCTGCTGAATAAGTATCTGTTCCTTTGTTGTTTTTAACATTACATGAGTAGTTTCCTTGGCTAAATGAGGTTATAGGGTCAACCACGATCATTGAATAATCTGGATTGCTATGGATTTCAATATCGGTGCTTTTATCGAGAGTTTTTCCGTTCTTGTACCATCGAAATGAAAATGGCTGCTCTCCACTTCGAATGCTACATAAAGCGTTAAATTTTTCACCAACCATTACATGTTCAGGAAATGTAAATGGTAATATTTTAGGCTGACCTAAAAATAAAAATAAAATTGAAATGTATTTAACTGATAAAATTAATTAAAAATGAATATTTAAAAGTGATAAAATAGCTGTAATTTCTCCAAGAATGCAACAGAAAGGTAAATGTTGTTTACTGGTGACTTTCTCTTACCAGCCAATATGAAACACATTAACTTAATACACTAAACATATAAGGGCATAAATACACTCAACAAAGCTATTTTAGAAATACAAATCAACTTTATTCAAATTTTAAAATAATTTCTACATAAGATATAAGGCTATAACAAGACTTACCACTGCTAGTTTCACCTTCAGTCCCCAAGAGTAGGACGAGAACGATTTTCACAACCAAAAAATATATCTTTCTTCGCATCCACACCAGTTCTTTCATTTCTGTTAATGTGTACACTTGAACAATATTTAATTAATATCACGACTAATAATTTTACCGACTTAATTTAACTGTTGAGTAACATGAAGTAATATTACTACAGCAAAGAGATCTTCGAAACCCAGTGTTAAACTGAAGGATCATGGCGGAGATCAGCTTTAACAATGGTCTTTTTTTTCCCTTCATAGTATTATAGCGCCCTCGTTCGGTATGAAGGTAAACTTTAGTAGCCATTATTTGTGTTAAAAGTCACACAATAAAGCAAATTTCACTCACAAGTTAATAATAAACAACAAATTTTATTGCTTACTAGTCTCTGATTTCGGTTCTCAACTCATACATAATTACTCTGGTTAAGCAATTATTAAGCACAAACTCTAAGACAACCAACAAGAATGTAACAACAACGTAATCCAAACTATTAAAAAAAAGCAAATATTTTCGAAATATATCCAAATTTCTACATTCAGCATAATTCATGCTTCGTTTGCACAAACAACAATCTGGACATACCATGTATGTTTAATCTGACAATGGTGGACAATCCCTCACCAATCCCGTTAGTAGCTTCACATTTATAGATCCCTCCGTCAGCTTCCTTTATAACTGATACTTCAAGTACTCCATTGTTTGATTGAAGAATTCGTTCAGATTTGAAAAGCTTTTCATCTAGAATAACAAGAAAACAACAATTGCTCTATTAATTTCACATTCACAAGAACGCCTTCATCCGTGTGTCATCTCAATATGGGAACATTCCTAAATATTAACATGATATATTTCTCAGGTTTATTCTTAGCTTAAAACTACCCCATGATTTAAAATCTCTCAATCATAACAAAATGTAAAGTAACCGAGATCTACAATTAGGTATAATAATAAAATTAGTCTGAAACATATTTCTATTTGATGGGTATCTAACTCGATAAATTTCAAAATAAGTTGAAAGAAGCTTAGAATTTAGAGAAAAACACGTCTGGGTTTATATTTTCATACTTATGACCAATCAAAAATCAGTTTGGTATTAATTGAAAATAATTAGCAATTAACTTTTGTCAGTAAATTTGAATTTCCAACAGGAAGGTTTCTCGCTAGACTTCGAAATGTTTGATTGTTGTTAAGCGCAAAGCTACACTATGCTCACCACTGGTATCGAAGGCTGGTTTTTAGCCTTCAGACTTACCACTGAGCAACTAGGATCACTTTGAATGGAACTTATATCTTTAAAACTACTAAACAGTTTGACAACAAGTAGCAAAGTAAAAATCATTGCTAACCTATGCGACTTTTTACCAAATATTACTTGCAAACAAAATCAAAAATTGGTATTTCTTACTAGATTGTGTATTGTTAACAAAAAAACAAAAACAAAGCATAATAATTTTACAACTGAATCACATGAATAGGGTATTTGATATATCTATATGCAGTAAAATATAGAAAGATTGAAGAGTTTATATAAACTGTTTTAGAGCTCATCTCACCCAATCCGATCTGCTAGTGTTCATCTTCATCTAGTCCTACACTTGCAGATCGAAAAACATTCCATAAATAAGCTCTAAACAGGTGAATAGATTCTATTAAAGCCTTTAAGATGAATTACAATCTTCCATCTAAGCTTTCTTTTAGACAACAATGAGGGAATTACCTTCGTACTTTGACCATTTTATCTGAGGTTTGGGAAATCCATCCACTAAACACTCCAAATCAACTGTTTCACCAAGGCTGGTTTCTTTTTCCATTGGCTTTTTGATCCATCTTAGTGGAGCTAAATATTTAAACACTCTGTTTATGAACAATTTATACTTTATGCAAAATGAAATACAAAACATTCCATTGTGTGATTTCCTAAAGCTAAAATAGTAAATTGAAACAACGAATATAATAATAATTTCAAAAATATATGCATCACACATCACGTAGCGAAATTTACGTTACTTATGGACAAAATATCAAAATACAAACAATAGTTGGTTTAAAGGCACTTCTTAGATATATTGCGAGAAAAAAGTACTGTGATAAGAGTTGAAGACATTGTAAATTATAATTTATGTTCTTTACTTATCAGTGATTAAAGAAACATTAGCTCCATATCTAATAAGATAATTAATCTGTTTTTTTTATTAACTAAATACATAGATGCTTACAATACAGCATTTCAAAGATCTAAGTTAAAACATCGAACATATCAGAGCACTTCTTACCATTGACGACTAGCTTGGAAGTGAACGTGTCTTTACCCAATCCATTACTAACAACACAAGTATAGTTTCCAGCATGTAATAACTGCACTTTGTCAATAACTAACATTGAAAAATCTTCGTAATTTCGGATTTCCACTCCTGTTATATCGTGAGATAAATTTTTTTCATCTTTTATCCAATAGAAGGAAACAGGAGGGTTTCCTGTTTTCAACGTACACGTGTCACTGAATTTATCTCCAACTAGCACTGAAGGTGGGAATTGAAAGGGCTGTATTTGTGGTACTGATAAATCTGTAAACAGAGGAAAAAACAAACACCATTACACTATAATTCTCTGCTATGTACCTAAAATAGAGTTATATACTGCTATATTTAGTCAAAAAGGTGGTTTCATATCTCATCGGTTTCGAAACTTAAGCTTATTATTGAATCTTATTCTTAATAACCAAATTAGATGGTAGAATATCATGCACAAGACGTAGATTACAGAATCAAAGTTCTCATTATTATTAAATACTTATACAATTAGCATATATTAAACAATATTACATTTGGAGTCGAAGAACTGAGATTTATTCTTATAGAATAGTAAGGAAAATTTCCTGTTTTTGACAAGTTAGAAAAATAGCTTTACTATGAAACATTATTATAGATATATGCTCAGTAGCTCGATCTGTAATGCTTCCAAAACTTAGCAACTTCAAAAATGAAAAGCAGAACTTAGTACCATTAGGAGAGAATATTAATGTGTAATTCAATATGTATTATCAATGACTTACCAAAAGTGCTTTTAGCACGACCAGTAGAAGCTAATAGTATACAGAACGTCCACAAAGTATAAAAAGTGGTCCATTGTTGGTTCCATTTTAACTGGTTCATCATTATGTCCTATTGAAGAACTCGGATTAACAACGTCACCTTAGATGGTCGAAAAGTAGTTCCTTAGCTCACGATTTTTGTCATATTCAGAGCATCAGTACCAACTTGAAAATGACAACATGGCGGACAGCACTAAGCACATAAAAGGTTTTGTTTGGTCTATAGGTTTATAGCCAAAGCGCCCTCGCTCGGTAAAATAGAAACAGCTTCTACTCAATGATTATAACAAATATACTCCAATCTATCAAATTAACCATATATTAAAGAATACAAAGCACGGAATTTACAATTTACAAATGTTTGTTGGACTATATTCTTTGTAATCAGAAAGTATTTCAGATTAAGAAAACTGAAAATAACATCGTTATCAAAAATGTCCACACATTCATGGACACCATATTTTGAATGGTTACACGAAAGTAGTGAACAGTAGAGTCTGATTAATATTAAGATTATTTTTATATTTTGCATGCTACTAAAAACTTTATATTTTCCGCTTATCTTATATTGTGTATTTGATTTCCTGACTTTAAAACAACAAAGTTATTTCTGAATGTTTCAAATATCATTAAGTATTTACTTCAACCTTAATTAAAATTTAAAATTTCTGAACAGTAATGATCTGTAAAAGTTGTATTAATATCGTATTTATGTTAACTGGTGTATACATATATTTGATCCTTTAGGATTATCATAAAATTTGAGAAAATATGAATTAACAAGTAATACCACAAATCAAATTCCTATCGTCATTTTTTTTCTTCATTGTTTTATTGTTAAAGCCTTTCACAGGAAACATTTCACAAAACTAAGAATTATTTCATACTCGGTAAATGTCAACAAATTTTGTAAAACTTGATAGGATGTTTTGAAAATATAATGAAAAATTGGAAAATACAATCATAAGATTCGCTTTAATTATATGATGTGTATAATCTCATGACTCAGATTCATAACTTTCAACATATAGCACCTATTATCATTGATTAATTTTAAAAACCTGAAAGAAACACAGTGACAATGAAATGAACAAAAAGCCAGGATAACACATACCACGTAGTTTCACCTGCACTATAGAAGTTAACACTTTTCCAACACCATTTGTGGCTTCACATTTGTAGGAACCTTCATCATCCTCTGAGGATTTTGGTATCTGAAGTTTTCCATCATTTGAGAACAAAAATTTCCCGGCAGATGTGGATAGAGGTGTTTCATCTATTCAAATATCGCTTAGCTCACTAATTTTAAAGAGTAGACTCGTAGTTTATAAAACCTTACATAATAAATTCGTAAAAACAACCATAAACAATTATTTTATTAAATCACGTCTACCATATTCCATACAAGTCTCCGTGTCGGAGCTTACAATAAAATATTATTTTGTTGAACGACTAATTCTAATATAAAACTACGAATTGAACACATATCTCGGAACAAAGTTGAAGAAATAAGCTTCATTGTTTAAATAAATAACGAAAACAATAATCTAATCTCATAGTTACATTTATTTGGGTTTAGTTGCATAACTATTTACTCTTTTCTTTAAATCGAAGTCTACAAAAGTCTCGCATAAATGTAATAATAGAAAAACAAAAACGCATTTACTTTTGCGCTTATTTAATTGTGGAAAAAAAACATTCACTAATATGTTTTAGTTTCTTACAACCAGCTAGATTTTCTCTAGTTGTCAGACTATTTGATCAGCCTATCGAGAGGGATAGGATTGGACTTAATCTATTTAGCAGTTAGCTATTTCACTATTTTCCTGTAATAAATTACAAAAGAAAATTGGAAATACATTTTATTAAGACGTATTATTTTTCGGAAAAGGAAGAGCAAACTCATCAACTACGAACCTTTTAATCGAGTCCATGTTATTTGTGGAGTTGGGTGGCCATGTACTTGGCACTCTAATACGATCGGTTCTCCAAGAAATACTTCCTGATTAATCGGTTTTTTTATCCAAGTTGGTGGAGCTAAAATTAAGAAAAATCTCTAACATCTTTAATCAAGAAATAGGAATACATGTAATCAAGTTGTTACATCTTCATTGTCAACCAAAGAAATCGATTAAATATATCAGCAATATGATCCAAAACGAGGTTTCAAAATCGCAGTACAAAAGGATTAATTTTGTTGTTAACAGAATGTAAATTTCCATATATTTTTACTTAATTTGATTACCTTGTTGAATACAGTCAAAACACAAATAAATTAAAAAAATTCAGCAACTTCATGCAAAATATGAAACTAATTAAAAAATCTTGCCTTTGACAATCAGCGCAGCTGTAAATATATCTTTTCCTGCATTGTTACTTAAAATACAAGTGTAATTTCCAGCATGTTTCTCTTTCACAGAATCTATGACTATTAGTGAAATGTCTTCAAAGTTTTTAATTTGCACGTCGGTTTGAGCCGACATGAGTTCATTTCCGTTTTTTAACCACTGAAAGGAAAATGGAGGTTCTCCAACTTTAGCTGTACAAGTATAACTGAATTTTTCTCCTACCAAAAGAAATTCAGGTGTATTCAGAGGAAGAATTTTTGGTCTTTCTGAAAAAAGAAAAATAAGTATTTCATAACATTTTACTAAATTGCAAGTAATCCCATATAATTAAATTTTCAAAACGCATGTTATTCTACAAATACTATTATTGTTATATAGCTAGGAATTATGATTCTGTATTCTCTACTGCTTCTTTTAATATTAAGGTAATAGGTTTATAAAATTTACATAATAACTCATAAAATAAAAAACGTACCTCAAACAAAAGAAGCAGCTTAAAATTAGGTTTAAATAAAGAAAGAACGTTTTGATGTTTCTTTTACAACCTTGCTTTTGGTTGTTTTGAGAATTAAAGTAACACCTTAGGCTCAGTATTCTAATCCGTATTTGCATTATAAAATCTATCTTCAATTGAAGATGAAAACATCCTATGGAAGCTTAAAGCTTCCGTATGAATTTGGAAGATGAAAATAATATGCAGAATAATTTTGAGATATCAGGCTTAGTTTTCAGTTTAAAATGGCTAAAAACATTATAGGCATGACTGTTTTAGTTTGACTAAATTAATAGGCTAAAAATGAATCTCTTTCTTTAAAAATTCATAAATCATGTTCGTACCACAGTTTTCTTTGAAGTAAATCATCCATATAAATATTATATTATCTATCACTAAATACTTTTATATTTAAATAAATTTTCGACACTAAGGCAAATAGAAAACTGATGTAATACATATAACCATCGAGAAATGCTTCATAACCCTACGTTTCATTTCAAATTTAGTTTACTGAGAAGGTCATTATGGTATTGATGTTTTTAATGAAATTAAAGTATTATTATTTGCATCTTTTAATCAACAAACTAGTATATGGTACAAAATATTCAATAACTTGTTTCAGAATTGACTTACCTTGAAGGAGATAACACGGGTGTACCAAAGCAGTAGTCACAAGAACAAACAACAGCAATTTCGGTCTCCTAGTCGCTAACTTGGAGCTCGGTGGACTCTGTGTGAGCGCCATTTTGTTTGAAAAGTAGTCTTTGTATCAAGTTTATTTTCACTCGCTTTTCTCAAACTTTTTGTAACAACTATTGTTATTAAATAGTTCGCACCTTACATTTGTGCTGATCACAAATACTATACTCCAGCGTTCAAAAAAGGTCTTTAACGCTACACTAGTAACTCCATGGGAATCAAATTTTCTTCTGCCCCTTAAATCCGTCGTTTCTTTGTTTATATATATGTGAGCATTTTCCTATATTTTAGCTACAGCAGCGCCCTCGATTGGAATTTAAAACAGCTTATTTTAAATGTTTACCAACTGCATTAAGGTTAAAACATTTTAGAGAAATATCTGTTTACAACAATGAAAAGACTGATAAAATTCATTACTAAAAATCGGTTGATATATAGTGAGTAGTTGCTTCTCTGTGATGTAAGAAACCAGATAGCATACAGAACAGCATGGATTTTAGTATTAAGTTCCTGAATTACACCAACAAAACATTGGAACTCAACATTTCAAAGAACAATACCCTATTCTAACTACATTATATTTATATAAACTGTTTCTTTAACATCTGAGGTTATGATATCCATGTGATTTTGACGAAAGAAACGATATTAGGTGTTTCAAAATGTAAATATTGAAATATCAGGATAAGGCTTAACCATTATGCTTTAGAAACGATTCCCTTTAAAATATTTTGATGTTCAAAGAAATAGCAAATATTTTTACTTAGAATGATTTGCCACGAATACCCGATATATCACTTGGGCTTCGAACTAAAGCAATTAATAATTAGCTATTCTTGTTCATTCGAAACGTATTTTCACATTGGTCAATATAAAACACATTTTTTAATTCAATTTTTATCTGCAATTTACAACAAACGATTAAATATTATTAACCAAATCAATATCGAACATTTTTTTCATTCTTAATTTTAATTCCCACTTCTCTTGTTGGGGACTTCCAAAGAATTGGTTATCGTACTCTGATTAGTAGATTAGTAGACATTGTTCCTAGACTTAAGAGTTCCATAACCTACAAAAAATAACAATTATTAGAAACTATTGATTTTTGAGTGCAAAAACATTTCAAAATTGTGGATATAACCCAAGAAGATTATAATTTTAGTTTTGAAAATGAAGTATAATTTTCAACGTGAAATTTAAAGAGTATCTATTTTTAGCATAGTTACTAAGTTTTAATCACATCACAAAATACTTTTCATGAATAATACTGTTAATAATTCTTCCACAGATAAAAAAGAATTCAAGCGAACAAATACATCACACGGAAATTTACCAAATCTTTAATTATGTTAAACCTTTCTTTTTTATCTTATATTGGTAATGTATCTGATTTTATCACAATTTTTAATCATAATACATACAATATATTGTTGAACTACTAGATTTATACTACGTAACTAAATTAAGCTCTATAAATTCAGAGCTAAATATATTTTCTTGTATAAATAAGATCAGTTACCTTCAAGTTAAGATCCAGTTCTGTCGAATTAAAGCTAAAAATGGGCGACTGGTATCCAGATATCAACGTGTAGGATAACTGTTACAACACCAAATGGTTTGACTCAAACAAAAATCTATGAAGATAAATAAGCTAATCGCATGATATGTTTAGTTTTTGGCTAGATCAACATGGAATGTTAATATATTTTGGTAACTCAGTTACGTGACACACACGTATAAACGCAGCCGGCTCTAAATCTCACGATAAAAACATAAAATAAAAGGTTTGTTCAGGGTATTTTGTAATTTGGAAATAGCGATGACTGAGGTCAAATACAATTGCATAAGAAATCCAGGAGAATCAAACTTTATAGACGTTTGAAATATAAAGGATTCATTCTGATTCAGACTCTTAGTATTTTACACAGACTAACTGTTTTATTATTCATACATTGAAAAGTTTAGTTTACATCATTCTTTTTGGATTATATTCAATATAAGCACCAAGAACACAGTATATCTTGGAAAACACGGAAATCATGGAAAAGTTGCGCTGCCAACGTAATAATTTCCATACCATTCACCTGAATCCTGACCATTTTCTTTAGTGGAAATCCAATGTTATTTGAAGCTACACACTCATAAGCACCCCAATCTTCTCTTCCTATTGCATTAAAAACTAAAGCCATTTGATGATTTCCTGGAGCTAGAGAAACAGTTTTCCAGTTCTGAACGGAATCTGTACCTAGAAAGAAGAAAACCAAAGTCGATATCGAAAACTCGGTTTAAATATCATATTATAGTAAAATCTACATAATAATCAGGAGACAAATAATGTTTTTCTCTATATTATGAACAACTATATTTTTCGATCAATATTTATTTCTAAATATTGGGAAAATAGCACAATATATGCTTACTGTCTGCATTACGTCTTTATTTTATATTGGGGATAAAATATAGATGGTACTTACCATCGACTCGACTCCACGATACTTCTGGTCGTGGAAGTCCATCAGCTCCACACTTTAAGCTCAGAGAGCCTCCTTCTGTGACAGTAACGTCTGTGGGCTCTTCAGTCCAAAATGGAGGTTCTGAAACAAGTATGAAAACGGACTTTTTATGATCAAATCACTGTAAAATAGTTGCTCAAATTCGACCTTTGATTAAAAGAAAGCCGGTTTAGTTAAATTCCTTCAGTTTTCGAGATTATACTTTATCACTAAAGTAATTAAAAATAGGATACTTAAGATATGCACATATCATATTCCCATTCCTGTTCATGTGACGAGCTTGTTTTTTAATTATCATGTAAACATATGCAAGGACTATTTAATAACAGGAGACCGTAATTTGGAACTGATAACCTAGGCCCTAGAGGGAAGGTAGCTAAACAGTAGCATCCACCGCCAACTCTTGTCTGATCTGATAATGGTATATGATCATTACTTTTATAGTACACTCACAGTCCCAGAGTTACTGCGGCAACGGTACTGAATTATGAATCCTCGGATTAATAGATCGTGCACGCTAAACACTAGGCTACGCCTGGCCTTGTGATAAACTATTCTCTGCAATAGTGCAAATATATGTATGCATATATATATATATATAGTATTGAAAGTAATTGTATAATCGCATAGGTAATACAAATATATGGTCAATAACAATGAATCCAATCAACTAAAACATTAATTTACCCTAAGTACAGTACATTATTACAGAAAACATACTTATGAAAAGCGAATAAGTTGTAGAATACAATAAACTTTTTTTTTGCTTTAAATAAGGCAATGCAAATTGTGTGTTTACTACCACAAGTTTACAAATGCATTATATTATATAATCCTCCATAATTTGACCAAGTTGTTTGGTTACAATTTGACCTTCTTAATCTAGATACAAGCTCATATAGCCTTAATGATATTCGTATGGGAACTTTATGCAGGCCAGCCATATTGTGAGTATTCCATTTGCATCTTTTTCTTTGAGATTTTCAAGTATTGTTCCATCACATTTCCTAAATTCTTGATATTATTATTTTGCTGGAAGATGACTCCATGTCAAATATGTCTTGTTTCTGAAGGAATGACATGATCAAAAATAATATTATTGCACCTGTCAACGCTCAGAATGTCATCTATTTTGTGTAAGTATGTAAAACAACTGACTAAGGTGCAACTTTCCACTAACACTTATACTTCTCCTTAATAGGCTTCACTGTACATGTTCTCTTTTCCTCCATCGAACTAACTGTCTTTCATTTGTGCCCAAAAATTCGATATTGTACTCATCTGTAAATATATTTATCTTTACTAGTTCCACTGGTTGTGGTCTGATGCCCATTTCAACCATTTGGTTTGGTTGCCTGTTCTCAGCAACTATTTTCGAGCAGCTACACTTCCATTGAGACCATCTTGTACTATTGTGAGTCTCACTGTTGTCAAGGTAACATCACTCTTATATATACCCCAAGATATGTATTTGACCATACCCTGAGATATTCATCAAGATCGTTTACAAGATCTTTATTTGACTATCGTCTATCTCGTGAGGACCACACCCTAAGATATTGAATACCACTTTTGGGAAGTTTGTTTCGGATTTTTACGTCGATCACTTCTATTATTAACAGTGGCAATTTCATATACCTTTTTTGGAAATTGTGCCTCAATTTTTCGCATGAACTGTCTTTGACTGGTGAAAACTTTGTTTTCTACATATTTGTCATTTGGCATTTCAGTCTTTGGAGCTATTACTAGAACACGAAACTACTTCTGAGCATGGTGTGGCTGTCTAGTTTTATAGGCTTTATACTTGTATGGCACTTTCTGATTATCTGGATGACAATCCATCGCAGTGTATAGATAGAACACGTAATTAACATAGGCTTTAAAGGGTATAAATAACTTTCTCTACTCTAACTTTACATACACAAGCATTAATCGTATCGTGGAGATTTAAAATTATTTCCTGAAGTTCTCTGGTAAATTTTCTTGAGTTGTCTTTTCGCTCTTAAAAAAAATATCATCTTTGGTTTGTTCTCTTCATAAACCCACTTTCAAATGTTGCCATTGGGAAGATTCACCTTAGCAAGGTCACTTTAAATAAATCAGTAAATTAGAACGAAAATAAATCACCCAGTTCCAGGAGAGATTATATACTCACGGTCTGTGCTAGTGTTCTGTGGACATCTAGGCAAAACTGGTCAGTTACATATTTCAATATTTATTTTATTAGTTATTTTCAGCATTAGATAGATTTAATATAAAACATTAAATTTCTTACGCAGTAGAAACTACATTGGCTAAATGTCACAGACATGGTACATAAAGCTTTAAATGTGATAGTTCCGCTTTAGTGCTTAGTAATTCTTGGGACAAAGGGCAGAATGGTTATAGAGTATTTTTGTGATTTTCTGTCACCCATAATTAAGACTCATTATTATTAATTATATTTTTATTGAAGATTTTTAGTAACTCTTCCCGGACAAGTTATTATATAAGCTATTAACACGCGATTGTGGTCTGACATAGTTCATTTTTACATAATAAATTGGTGACATTCCTGTAGTAGTTTCTTTTTATACCATTTTCCTCATCGTTTCCATCATTACTTCCAATACTGTATAAATGACTAGCGTTCGTAAGTCTTGATTTTTACCTGTTTAACATTATTTGAAGTATCATTATATTCTATCTGATTTTACTGTCATGATAATTATTGAAAGTAAAGGCTTAAATTTTGACTTTAGGAAACAGTATTAATCGTGCTGTCCCATTAAGCCTCCAAACTTTTGAAATGTCACAAAAACAGAGATTATAACAATAAGGCTATAACAAAAAGAAATATATTAAATATATCATACTGTAACATACAAATAAAGACGATCAGAATGAAATTTATTTGAAATAATTATAAAATTAATCTTTCAACATATTAGTTTATACAGAAATTATGAAGCTGTAAGTAATTTCAAAATATTTAGAAACCTCCAGAATATTCATTGGATTTAATAACTTGTTAAAACACATTATCATCAAACTGTTATTATGTGTTTTATTTTTATTTTCGATATTTAGAAACGAGGAGTATCAATATAGAACACTTGCAAGTCTAAATGTGCTGAATTCTTGATAAATGATGTTGATTGACCAAACTTACCTGTAACATGTAACGTAGCAGTAAAAGAATCTTTTCCCGAAGAAGATTCGGCCACACAAGAATAGTTTCCTGTATTATCTCTGGATGTTGGGTCCACCACTAAAACTGAATATTGAGACTTGTCTTCTACAGAAACATTAGGAATTTGAGAAACACTTTTGCCTTCTTTGGTCCAGTAAAACCGGACTTTTTCTCCAGTAGACGTTACCGAACAAACTGCAACTACTCGGTCTCCAACTTTGACTTTATCAGGAAACCAAACTGGTTGAACTTTCAGTGGTTCTGACCAAAGAGTCAAAATTTTAATTTATAATATTAAATTCTGAACTATCCTAAAACGGAATAGCTCTTATCTAATCATCAATTCATTCCTAAACTATGAGTTATTATACTTAAGAGAACAAGGGGTCGTAAATGAATGTAATTGTAACTTCTGAAAACTGAGATGCAATATTTCTATTGCGTTTTCTCAAGAAAAAATATATAGATAAATACTCTTAGGTTAGGTTGCATAATTTATGTATAGTATTGAATTATACCCAAAATATGAAAATTCCTAAACGAGTAAACCATATAACAAAATATGGTCTTATCCATGATATTTCATTATAGATAACAATAGATGATTTTTGTAACTGTCAAATGACTAATGAAAGAAAGTGTAACTTGTAAAATCTTACCTCCTAATTTGGCGACGTTTACCACAAGCGTAAGATGTAGCAAAGCACAAATCGTCGTCCATGTTGAAATAGGATACATATTATTATTCAATTCCGTTTTCCAGCTGAAGTAATAGTATCTTCGTTTAAACCACGACTTATATGGAGTAATACGCCGAGCTAAACAAATTTTATATGTATGACGAGTACCACAAAAACAACAGATAAATACACTTCTTTTCAGGTAGTCATCAATGGATACTAGATGTGTTTCCAAGTATCTCAATAGCAGTAATGGTGGCCAAACCTCTCTTTAACAAAGGCGTTATCTGAGTTATTAGATGAAACGACACCCAGCGGTAGACACTGAAACTTATTATTATATTTAACTCTTAACAAACATGTTCAAAATTATTATTCCAAGTATTCAAATTGAATATCACTAGTATTCTTTATTTTGAAGGCATTTTAAAATTTTATAATATTTTTTTCTTCATAATCTTGGTTAACTATATTGAATGTAAAAATGGGTAACAATATCAAGAATTAGTATGACTTTCATGTTTCAAACATTGGTAACATTTAGAGCTGAATGATTGGATTCTTTGCAAAACCGAAACAGAAATATTTCGTTGAGTTACACTGTGAATGAGTTAGGTTTTTCATGGTAAACATAAACAAAGCAAAATAAATGTACAAACGTCGGCAACACCTTGTACCTATCCAATTTAATGTATCCATTTTATGTTATTAGGAACTGCATTGGCATAGATTCCTAACTAAATAAGAAATCTGTTGTTTGTTTTTTTGGTACAAAAATGTCATCTGTAGAACGAAAATTATTAAAAATTTTCTAGATCCTTTGCAAATTTCAATCCTAAAAGTAACTGGATTTTTCAAATCATATGGTTTGACAACATGAGGTCGGCGTCAAGCGTTTTGATATGTAAATTCAAAATCAATTGTTATAGTAGACTTTCAAAGTATTGTTTAAGCTTGGTAGACATGCCTTAATCTTTTTGCACTTTCGTAACTTAGTAGAGATCACTAACACACACACACACATTTGAGAAAAGACTGTTTTATTTTATTATAAAAGCCTACCTAACACATTTATATTAATTTCCTTTTTCAATGAGTTTCCAACATCATTGGACACTGTGCAGACATACTGTCCTCTTTCTTGTTTCTTTATTCTGTTAAGAATTAAATTACTCTTTCCCTTGACACCAGGAACAACTGTGTTGTAGACAACACCATCTGAGAAAGTTGTATAAATATATATAACTACTTGTTTCAAATAATAATATAATTATTTAGACAAAGCTCAATTTTTAAGGGTATCACGAGTTTTTAAGTCACCTTTATTGTATAATACAGAATTAATACTGAGAAAGATATGTGGTATGTTCGGTATATAGTAGAAAAAATCTTAAATAAGTACAAACAGAAACGCAATTTATTCAAAGAATTAGAACATAATATTGTATACCAAATGAAACGATGAATCTTTATGAAAATCCGAAGATAAAAAAGAATCAGTTTCTAATTTTAAAAAAACTCCTACATCAAACTTGCATGATATGGTTTTAAAGGAAAAAATAAAATATATGATTGTTACTAGATCTTTTACTTACCGGGCGAATACAACCATGTTATGATGGGTAAAGGAGTCCCTCCAGCTTCACACACGATATTAACATTTTCGCCAACTGGAAGTAACATGTCTTGAGGCTTTTGTATCCAGTATGGTGGAACTGAAGAGTGAAAGTAAAACAGAGTGTCAGGCTTATATGTTTTTATGTATATTATGAGAGTTACTTCGTTAAACAATTTTTTAACTTGAAAAGAAACGGAAACGAATTAACTAATATGAAGCGTTAACATCACTGTATAAAAAATAGTGGTACCAGTTACGTTTCTTTCCAAAAATTAAAGTTGTGTAAGATATGATTAGAGGATTCATGTATATTAACTTTTCGGAATAATTATACCAATGTTATTATATTGCTCTTTGACTTCTTTAAAAGGAAAGAAATAATTATAACTTCGAAGATTCATCAATGTTTACGAATAAAATTGCGGCAAATATTCAAATTCCTGTTATAGATATAATTGTTAAAGTCTGATAATCTGCTACCTAAAACATTCTTGGTTTTATATCGTTTAAAAAAGTTTCATTAAAATGGATATAAAGTTCTTAGAATATTAATAAACGAACAACTTAATCGTAAAATATGCATTTTACGTAAAGCAGCACTTGAAATTTAGTATCAGTATACTCTACCTTAACTAACACTTTACACCACAATTACTTTGAGAGTTGCTTAGCTGAGGTTCAGTTATCTCCCAATAAGAGTATTGGTATATAAGTATATTTTATTTACTGTTAGTGTTGTTTACACGTAGTGATACATGTTATATGCATTACATACTGAAATTAGTCATAAAGAAAATTTTTAAATGTTAAAATATTTATGTTTGCTGATTGTGACTACAGTTTGGCCTTTTCTTCGCGTTATAATACTGATGCCTATATACTTGTCGGAAAATTAAATTTTCAAGCTAATAACTATTTCAAAATGTCAAGCAAGACATAATCCAATGCATGATGGTAAAAACCTAAATCCCGAGTGCCTGTAATTCTGTCATCATCATTTGTAAATATTTTCAGTTTTTTAATATGTTTAATAGTTTTTAAGACTTAAAAATGACTAAGCTATTTCGAGAAAAAATATTTAATCATTCCAAATTTTTCCTTTCAACATTTTCAAAAACTAAAGTACTTTACGAAATATGCTAAAGTTGTTTTTATCTTTTAAAAAATTGGTTATATGCCCCAGTTAGCACTAAACAAGATATCAAAGATATTCTATAAACTTAAAGCAGTTTTATCATAAAAATGTTCACAACATATTGAGAATTTAAAACAAATTTTTAATTATCACCTTTAAATATTGCTGAAATGAAACTTTTCAAATTATATGGTAAGGGTTAAACTCGCTGCATTTTACAATAAAAGTATATATGAAATTCATTCGTACTTGGATTACCAAAAATCAATTAAACTTCAAACATTTCATTTTTACATTGGACAATGATTTCTAACGAAATCAGAAAATATTCTATACTTAGTGAGAATTTGTTAATCAACACTTCATTCAGGTTCAAAGTTTTCTGAAACGTATTATCTATTTATCTAATAAAATTGAAATATATTGCTCTACATGCAAATACGTGATTAACTTTAGATTCTTAGTGTAAGCGTAATTACTATGTTTTCATGTTTCACTGACCTTTTACTTCTAGAACAGAAGTATGAGTATCCTGTCCGACTATATTAGAAACTTCACATGTGTAGTTACCAGACGACTGATTATTCGCATTTTCAATTACAATCATTGAAAGATCGCCATAGCTTCGGATTTCCATCGCTGGTGAAGAAGTTATTCTTTTACCATTTTTGAGCCAATTAAATTCTAAAGGTGGATGGCCACTTGCAACGGAGCAAGTGACTGTAATTTTCTTTCCAGAAGTAACATCTTTTGGAAATGTAAATGGTTGAATTATTGGCTTTCCTAAAATAAAAAATGAAGGTTCTGTATCTTTGAAAATGCCAAATAATATATTTACATTGGAAATTGTATGATGGATTTAATAATATTTTAATAGCTTGCTCTTTCATACTATAAAAAATGAGCTTTTGTATGACGTATTTGTTTGAGGGTATCTGATAAATGAATTAACCTACTGTATGTTTTGTTAATTGCAGTTCACTTTTGTTCTCACTGTGAAAATACTATGGTATTTTTTTAAAAACATTTATAGTGTGTAAATACCAAAAACAACTTTCGTAAAGATGCTTTAAGATAAGGAATGGTTTGTTGTTTACGTTAATTTATAAGGCGTCATCATCATAGAAATAAAAACATATCTCTATGTGTGTGTGTGTGTGTGTGAGCGTATTGAATATTTTTTTTAAACACTATTTTTCATGTTATATGATCGTCACTAGTTGAACATTTAACAACAAATGTTCTGGGAGCATTTGAAATATTGCTTTATCCTCAACTACTTAATTAAAGTAAATTTAAAGTATGTTTTCAGTCTCAACACTATCAAATATTGTTTGTACGTTCCCTATTTGATCAAAGTTAAATTTTATAATGTAATGGTCTAGGACGATTTAATCTTAATACTGCACATTAAAATTATAGCGCTACAAACGTGCGCTTTCAGAAAAATCAAAAATATAATTACTTATTAACTTAAAACCCAAACAAAACAGACAGTAAAAGCACTTACCTACAATGATCTCTGTAGGAGATGAAATCTCAGAAAATAGCAGAACGTTAATCGTCACAGCCCAAAATGGCGACATGATTCCAAATAGATACAAGATAGACAGCGGAATGGAACACAACATAAAACTCAATGTTGAGAATTCCAAATTTGTATGTTATTATATGATTCCTGAGAAAAGCAGAGGAGACTTTAAAAAACCCAAAAAACTTTGAATGCAGTACAACTTAGAGGCTTAGGATAGGTTTTCTTCAGAACCTCACCGACACATAAAATGCATATGACGTTTGAGATAAAAATGACACCTCAAGCTTTTGTATAATGTACTTATAGTGTATCTTTGTCCCTAATATGCCAGGAAAACGCCATCTAGTGTCATTCAACAAAATACACAGATATTTACTTAGAACTTTTTAATCTCAAGAGCTAAATGACCAGTATTAAGTAATAATATATGTACTATATCACATCTAAATGAGATTTAAAATAACTCAAATTACATTCTTTATTGGCCCAATACAGTTTTATAACAACAAAGAGTATATAATATCATTCCAAATACACTTTGTTTGTGGTATTCTGTTGCCGACTAGGCCTATTCTTCAATATCAAAGTTCATCATAAGCTAAATAACTAATATAACTGAAATATGATTGATAAGTAACTAATATAACTGAAACGTGATTGAATAAATGACGAATAAACAAGTAATTTATCATAAAAAAGTCTTAATAACAACAAATACGTAAACCAATAACATTTAGTTTGTCTGAAATACCACTTAAAAAGCCAATATTTCTATCATTGTCTCATTTCATGTAAGCTAACTTCATTTCGACTCATAAGGACATAAACTGGAAGGAACGAATACGAAGCATGTTATTTAACTTTACATGACCAAATTATTTGTAATTTGCTTATAATATTATGTAGGTACAAATAATCCGAGATAGCAAAAGCACAATTTATAAAACGGTTATTTTCAGAAAGCAATAAGGACCACATATAAAAGTATATTTGGGGAATAAATGAGAAGGATAACACCATTCAAGTCGTTTCGCAGCTCAGGAAATTCTTATTGTGCACGAAGAAATTTTAGGTGATTCACTATTACGTGAAAGTGTGTTAGAGCAGGTTATCATCTGATTGACACAATCAAGTGTACAATTTACGTAAGAGACGTCTTGGTCCAAGAATGATGTGTTGCAACAACTGATTTGCTAATCCGTTTGAATGAACTGAGAAGCATTTGTCACAGAACTACTTGTGAACAAATTGTGGATATGTTGGTATTTTTGCAACCAGCTCTTATCTCATATTTACAGAGATTCACCCAGAAAAGAGACATCTATTAAAACCTTTCTTAGAGATTAGTGAGTACTTAGCTTTTTCACAAAATCATTCCTATTTAAAATAAGTGTCACGAATAGCAAACAAATCCAACTGGAGCCTGATAAAATTTGAACTGACAGATACATGACTAAAATCGCTTTAAGGAAAAGTAAAATATATGTCTAACATATCGGACGAACAGTAATCTCCGTTAAAGTTCTTTTGTCTAAAAGTGCAGACTAAAATATATTTTGTCTTAATTGGTGTAGTGTTATAGTTAAATATTTAGATAGTAAAAAAAAAGGCATTTTTTGCAATTTTTCAGTGAAAAATGTTCCCATTTTATAGAAATTTTGAGTCTTGAAAATAATTACACAGTAATGAAAAAAGCGCAATCGAACTTAAACTTGTAAACTGTCAAATGGCAAAAACATACTACTATCTCAACCATTTTTCCTAACACAGCTGATTTGGTTTGGTAATTTCAATTCAAATGAAATGAAACTCAACCTTCATAGTTTTTATTCGTTAAGCCGTACATATTCTTACCCTTGACAGATAAGTATATCATTTTCTTTAAGTTCGAACCTACTCCGTTTTCTGCTTGACAAGTGTAATAACCTTCCATGGAGGCCCGGGTGTTGGAAATTATAAGATCTCCATTTTCAGAAGTAGCAAAAGTAGAATCAGAGAAGTTTAAAATATTTCCTGCAAAGAAAAATATCTGATTTGCAAAAACATCAAACGTGTAAATTATATTTAAATAATCATTGTGTAGTTGAATTAGGCTCACAGAGATCGAACCCGGTGGATCATAACAATAGGTAGCAGCTAAATCACAATATTAGCAATTACCAAATGACTATTTGTTTTTATTTCTTTTACATTAAAAGTAGTTATATATTTTCTTTGAAAGATAATTTAAAATATCTCTCCTAATTAACTTAAATCGACAATTAAACGCAAAGTTTTCGGTTATTCGTGCAACTAGGCGCACGAATGAGAAATTGTGGAAATAAGAAACATTTCCAGGGTTATTGTGAATTCAAATTTTTTACCATAATTTTAACAGTATGTCTGTAGTCTGTGTTTGGAATTTCTAAGTTAAAGTATTATGCCGAAAGAACGATGTGGTTTCTTCAATCTCAGGGAAAGTAGGTTGCAGTAATATCAGCACTAATATCGAGACTGATGATTGAAAAAAAATTAACCAGTAGAAGGAAAGAGGGAAAATTGTTCACAGAATTGGAAAGACACATATTAGAACTTTGATCTTTCTTCCAAACTATCCAATATCCGACAAAATATCAAATTCCTCAGTATTGCATCTGTTGCACGAATACTGACGTTAACAAACAATCGAACTTGTATTTTTTCAAATTTTATCTACTTACTAAACAATCTGACGTTCCTATGAATGCACTCCCTTGCAACAGTGTATAAAGTGCATTCAAAATTGTTTTCATGACAATATAGAAAATATATCTAATCCTTCGAGAAGCATGCATCAGTAATAAGTTGTCTTAAACAGTACCCTTTCTTCACCTTGTAATTTTTCCTACATTTACTTAGAGAACTAATTTTGCAGTTCAAGGTATCTTAATACATGTAGTATAAGGGAAATAAACACGCTTTCCATGTCATATTTACCTGCGTTATATGCAGGGCTTTAATACATAGAGGTGTAGAGACAAAATCAACAAAGACATGATATAATAAATTCCTCTCCATGCGCATAATTTGCATTGCATTTTTATTTTTAGTTTCTCTTAATATCCGAACAAAATCATTAGAACATTTTCTGCAGTCCATTTCTTTTCTCTAAATGTTGATTAATTTGAGATATTGTAAGTTCGGATCTTAACTACTTTATTAATTTGATTTTGTTTTCACTTTTGTTGTCCTTTATAATTAATATTGGTTCACAATGATCTGTTTGTTTAACACAGATTGGCAACTTCCCTATAAATATTTGAAATTACGAACATTTCTCAAAAATACTACATTGTATACTAATATTCTCACTTCTTTATTAGCATTTTTAAAACTAAAACTTACAAAAAACTCTCACCGTGTTTGTTTTCCCACTTTATCTGTGGTTTTGGGAAGCCTCGGGCTTTGCATTCGATTTTAATATATCTTCCTTCTTCCACTGTAATGTCAGTAGGTTCTTTCTCCCACGCTGGAGCCACTAATACGAACGAAAAAAAATGGCTTAGCACACATACACTATTAATCTATATAATTTAGTGAACATAGCCTTTGTTAGGAATCAACCTGACTTTCATAAAATACATGACACCTAAATCAGGTGTTAAAACGATTTTTCAATAAGTTTTGATGTTGTCTGATTTCTTTACGAAAAAAGGGGTTGAGAAACACTGGCGTAAAGCACCCGTCGTATTTTAACCCAAAATACTAGATGCCAGCTTCATAGTATATATTTTCATAAAGGCAGAATCAGTCTATCGTTTGTAAGCTTGGTTTTAACCATACCATTTAGCGTAAGGTTTATTGTGCTTTTTTTGTAAGTTTAAGTGATTTTTTAATGCTCAAGTCACTTTTGCAAAATGTGGCGGGCGTAGACCCGTGGTTACCGTGCTTGGACTTTTAATCCAAGACTGTTATTCGCTTTCCATTACTTTATAATCATGTTCCGCAATTTGAGGTTATAAAAGTTACGGTCAGATTCCGCTATTCGATTACAGCAGCCCAAAAACTGGCAGTGGGTGCTGTTGAATAACTGCCTTTCCCCTAGTCTATCAGCTCAAAATTAGAAAAGGCACAAGTATCCCCAAGCAGCTTTGAGCGAAGATAGGAAACAAATACTACGCGAGATCTTCACAGTAAAAATGTTCATGAAAATGGAAATGGTCTAAAATGTTTAAGCTCGGCTTAACCCTACTCTTATGTGTAAGATTTCTAACGTTTTGTAAGTTTATGTAATCACATATTGCTCTAAACACACTTGCATAGTTAAAAGTCTCAATATCTCATTATAATGTATTAGATAATTTAATAAGTATTTCCAAATAATTGTAGCTCTTTGATTTTAGTCTATATTTCCTTCGTTTGTAACGAACACGTGTTTGGATTAGGATTCCAGAGGCTTTAGTCATCGTGCAGTTTCACTTGTTGCCATTCTTAGTGTATATAAGAGACATTAGTACAAAATGAAAGTAGCTTTGGTGTATTAGTCTGATTGTATTAGTTCTATAGATATCTTGTTATTATTGCAAGTTACTACTTCAACGATTATTGAAAAAATTATACTTACATGAGAGACAACATTTTTGTAATATTTTGTCATTAAGAAAAGAGATTATACTACTAGAAATTGATTAATCTGTGTTTCTTTAAAATAATTATGTATTTCCATCTATAATCAACCAACTGCCTTATTTCAAGATGTGACGTGAGAGAAGTCAGCACATACGAGTCTTTATTTTATCTGCAGATCCGTGTTAATGAGTTATATAATATCAAAGTGTTTAACTTCAGTGCAGTTACGTGAACGTTCAACTATTTGTGGATAATATCTTCTCCTGTCAGAGATGAATCTTTCTATAAATGGTTATATAATCGTACACGTAAAAAGACTTGAATTTCCTTCTCAGTGGCTAATGGTAAATCTGAGGGCTTATGACACTTAAGATAGGGTTTCAATACCCGTTGTAAACACATTACAGATAGCTCATTATGTACCTTTGTCTTTAAAAGCAAAGACTTGAGTTTTCTAAAAATTTTACGACTGGCTTTATTAATTATTCTTGAGTAAATCTCTATTATATTCACACTTTTTGCTAAGAACTACTATAACTTTCTTGGAAAAGTTTGCCATTATTCGGTGATATCTTACTCTTTTCAAAAATTAATTGAAGGTGTGCTTTATCATAAATGACTTTCTCGTAGGATTAGCTTTGAAACATTACATGTACTTACTTGTTCACAGAAAGTAATATTATCTTCTTAATACATATCTAGGAAAAATAATGATTACTAAATATTAAGGTTTTATTTCAATAAAACGTAAATATAATATAGAAAAATTGTATTCTTACGTTCTTGATAATCAAAGGCTCTTAGTGATACAGGTTTATCGAAAGGTTGGTTATTAATAATACTAAAAAGGGCGTTAAGATAATACACATCAGCATAAGTATTTAATTTTACACTCTGAATTTGAAATGGCATTCACTCCAACTTACTTGTTACGACAAGAGACGTAGTGTGACTATCTGATCCATGTGAGTTAGACACAATACAGGTGTAGTTTCCATTGTTTTGCAATGTGACAGATTGTACGATAAAAAGTGAAGTGTCGGCAGTAGTTCGAACATCGACACCAGGAAATGGTCTTATAAACTCGTGACCATCTTTAAGCCATTTGAAATTGAATGGTCCATCTCCTGATCGGATGGTGCACAGCACACTTCCTCGTTCTCCTACTTTTAGCCTGGATTGGAATTTGAAGGGAGCAATAACAGGTTCTAGATAAACAAACCGTGAAAAAGTTAAAAATTAATATAATAAATAACAGACACTTTTTATATACTGCAATAATATAAATAGTCTACAACCGAGCAAAAAACAGGATATCTCTCAGAATTAAATTAAAACGGTCACACTTCATTTCTAATTCACAGTCTGTATTCGTAGATACCAACTCTGACTGAAATAATATATATGGAAAAGCTACAACCTACACAGTTTTTAAATTGGAAAACGTTAAAAATTACAAATAAATCTATGTCTACTATAACGTAAAATATTACAAACTATAGATAGCTTGTTCATGCTATTCTTTAAGCAAGTATATATACATACTACAAGATTTGAAGGATAACTGAAAATCTAACAACACTTGATACCTATTTACAATTTAATATATATTATTTTAATTATAGTAATACTTACCATTAGCGTCAGAACCACCAAGATGAAACGCCATTACGACCAATACTGCTTGCAGGAGAGGCCAGATGGTCGCCATGACACTCGTAGTCGTATATACTCTGCCTCTTTTCTTAATTCGTAAAAACCCGCAACGAACGCGATGAAAAGAAACAGATTAATTAAAAAAGCTGATGCAATAATGATTGAAGTCTTCAGAAAATAAATTCCTGAAAAATAGTCAATGAGTTATGAATCCAATATGTCCTCTGTTGCTTTCAGCATTTTCTCGTTACCTCTTACGGTGGATGAGCCATTGGCAACAAAGAATAATATACAACATAGTTAAGATATATTTAGGCGATTTCAGCGCCACACTACGCTTAAACATAATACTAGATAAATAATCCATTTATTTATTTTTTACGGTTACCTTTAACAATAAGTTGGACAACTTTCCGGAGATTTTCCCCAACTCCATTGTTGGCTTCACATAAGTAATACCCTTCGTGGCCTTTTGTAATGTTCCTAAATTTCAGAACGTTCTCCCCTTTCTCTTGACTCAACATCTTAACGTTTATGCCTACAAATGATACAAAATAATCAGTTAATGTTTAACTTGAATTCGTTAACCCTATAGACATACTGATGTTGAAAGAACGCTTCTCGTTACCTAGATAAACCTCATCATTAATGAATCACTTTTTCTTTGAAATAATTTGGTTTGGTTTCTTTGAAAATAAGCACAAAGCTACACAACGGGCTATCTGTGATCTTCTTATCACGGGTATCGAAACCCGGTTTCTAGCGTTATAAGTCCGTAAACATACCGTTGTACCACTGAAATAACTTATAGTTTTTTTTCAATAAAAATCATTAGATATAAATATAAAGTATAAAGCATGGAAATGTTCAAAGTAATTTTACCTGTTTTGACTGATAAGTGGCGCTATGTATGATAGTGGTAAGTATTAAAAGATATGCTTCCTATGAAGTTCTTTACAATGCTGAGATTTCCAATAAATAAGTAATAAAACATAAATAACAACATTTTCATAATTCTTATAAAATGTTCTTTAATTTTATTTCTGTTTAAGGTTGATTTATCGCAAAATTCGCATATTATTGAAAGTCATACTCAATTGTTCATTCAAAATTGTTTCCAGTTTATGGCATTTATGTTTTCAAGTGCCCCCCCCCCCCAGTGGCACAGCAGTATGTCTGCGGACTTACAACGCTGGAATCCGGGTTTCGATACCTATGGTGATCAGATCACAGATAGTCCATTGTGTAGCTTTGTGCTTAATTTCAAACAAACAAATTTTCAAGTGTTTATTTTCATATTTGACTTTTTTTTCTTCTTTTGTTTATTATCGTTTATTGTGCGCTATTAATAATCAGAAATATAGAGTTTAAAATGTACGACTATATAGAAACGTGAAGCAAATAACAGCATATCTATTATTAATTAAATTATAAATAAAATTATAAAAATAATAATAATAATTATGGATTATTAATCATTTTGATCAGTAGAGTTATGAAGGTTAATAAAGTTTAACCCTAATGTATATGATTTTTTCATAGGTTGAGATAGGTTGAGAGCAGATGTTTTATATAAAAAAGGTTCACTGTATTGATATTTTCTCGTAAAATATATCAATTTCATCACTGAAAATACAGCGAATAAAGCATTCACATTACCTGATTGGCTCCAAGTAACCTTTGGTGTTGGTATACCATCAGCTTCACAGTTGAATATTACGTCTGTTCCTATAGTAGCCTCAAGATCAGAGGGTTTCCTCTTCCAGTATGCGGGAACTAGAATAAATGAAGATTGGATGAACGTATATAAAAAAAAGTAGAGAATACTTACTACGGTTTAATTCGTTATAGTCAAGGTGGTAAAGAAAGAGAAACGATAGGAGATAACTGTAACTCTGTACTGATAATCGCTCCTTAAGTATATAGAAATTGATCCTATTTATACACATTATAGAGAAATAGGTGGGTTAAAGTTAACAGTTAAGGTCACCACTTGAAACACATTTAATCTAATATTTAGAGCTTTGATTATTCAGTTCAGTTTTGGAGGTGAGTTACCCCTTAAAAACAAGTTACTTTAAATCTATTCATCAGCTAATTACAAGGGAAGAATGAAACCTTTGACTTGAAGAAAAGAGGTGAATGAATCAGTTCCAGTCGAACTTGTAACAATGCAGGTGTAGTTCCCATTTGTTGAAGCGTCAACGTTTTTTATAACGAGGAATGACATATCTGAGTAGGTGCGGACGGACACACTTTGTGATGCGGTTAGTTGTTGTCCATCTTTAAGCCAACTGAACTGGAGTGGAGACCCTTCGGACAAAGTTGTACAAGTTGCGCTTGCCTTATCGCCTTCTCTCAATTCTTTAGGAAAGATAAATGGCTGGATAGCGGGTTTTTCTGTATTAAAAGCAGTATATATATATATATATGTATATGTAGAAAAAAATAGGCATAACAAAAAAAATCCTCTCTTCAACTGAATACACGGCCTGTTTATGATAAATTTAGTAATTATTGTGTGTTACATAATATATATGTTGTTAAATTTTCGTTTGGGAATCTGGACTTTAACTTATACAAGTAGAATTAAGTTCAGCTTTAATATTTGGTTTTCTTATCATAATTGATCTAAAATATATTGTGCTTTACTTACTTTATGTTTGATGTAATAGAATGAGTAAAATACTACCAGGGAAAAAACCATTTGTTAATTTATTGTATTTAGGTGTTATATATATGGTGAGTGCAGTCTGGGTTATATCATTTAAAACATACGTAATTAAACTACATTGTTTTCAAGTTATGTCAGTCACATATTGTTAAGGTAAAGAGAATCACTTGAAGAAGTGAATTACCAACACCAGAAAACATAAATACATGGGTGTATAAATTTTAATCATATACTTTTATATATTGCACAATGAGAGAATGCATAAATATTTAGACATACAAAAGTTTAATAGCATGTACGAAAATACTGTATAATGAGGCAAAACATAGATATATAGGTAAGAAAAAAATATAACACAAATCAAACCTCTTAATTAAGCTCAAAAATCATATAGAGGTGAATAACTAGGATGATTTCTTAAGGCATTTCCAGCTTTGTAAAATGATTTTTAAGTATTTGTTCAAAATTTATGTCGAATATCTTAATTCAAAGCACGTGTTGTAATTTTGTCAAGTATGGTTAGCCAATTAGAAGAGTGCACGTGTGATAAACTACCCATATTCATAGCATATGAAATATATAAAAAGTTGTTAATTGTGCGATTAAGTAGCAGTGTGTCACAAATACAGGGTGAGTATAGCTCTTATAGTGCACATTTATTTACCAGTGTCGCTAAACGTTGATAAGGTAAGCACTTGTCTTACTTGTAACCATAATGAATCTCTACTTATATTCATTGTAATTTGACAGTGGCTTGTAAGTCTATAATTATTTTCTTTTTGTAAAGGCATTTTAAAAAAAGAACATACCAGTAAATTACACTCAGGTAAAAATAAAAATCTACAAGCTACAACATGTTTTTAGAATTTTTTCATAGCATAAAGTAAATGCGGTTGTGTCAATTTTATACTTGCTTAAAAATGGTTTATAGTAACTTTCCTTGAGTCCTATATTTAGAATAGCAACTACTTCAACCACGCTGTTATTATAAAACGCATGCTTTTGTGATACAAAATATTTTCTAGGTACAATTTTACATTCTGCAATTCTGTTGATAGAAAATACGAGCTAAGACAAGTATCTACCTTTCAAGTAAGATGCATCTTAAGTCAGTATAACTTTGCTATTTGGAAGATCAAAGTTTGTACAGAATTTATGTTCTTTTTTTAACTACCTGCAAAATATAATCTTAGTGTAGGACACCACTGTTTTGTTTATTTTAGGAAAGAAACTTTCCCATCCAATGACTATCGCAACTCCTTCGTTTGCCACCCTGTAAAACAGACCGCTTTAGTAACATGATTTGGTAATTATTTGAGCACGATACTGGTCATCACGTTCTAAATATTTCTAAAAAAAGTCAGTTAAATATAACGTATCTGTTTCTCGCAGATAACGTCAACAGCTTACTTCACCTTTACCTCTTCCACCAAAAAAAGTAGTACCAATATACTGTTGTTTGGTATTCATTGATATTATGGAAGAATTACTACCCAACCTACAAATAATCTAACGTATTCATTGCCGCACAAAATAAATTATCATCATATCTACGTTGGTCCAAAGCTGGATTCTTACACCAGTGTAAAATGTACGATACTAAATCCCAATTATTTTAGCGTTCTATTTTTTATAAAGAAACCTTTCGTGTAAGGTAATATTTTTTAGGAATTTATAGTGCTACATTAACACTTAAATTACTATTAAATTTAGATGGTATAAACAATCAAATATACTGCCTTATGGAGGTGTCTTGAATAAAAATAAATCAATTTCAAATTACCTCAATTCAGATATCGGATTTAATCATTCAAGTTGGTGATCAGCAAGTAAAAGTTCCTAGTAATTGAAGTTATTATTTATCAAGTTCTGATTTAATAATCTAAAATGAAGAGATGTATTGTGATCTTATGTGGTTTAAGAAAGTAAGTAAAGTTGCGAAAAGCAATAGAAGATCATTATTACGTTGTAATACTGCAAAAAAAAAAAAAACACGCCTTAAATATACAGGGTATATGAGTCCACAATTATAAAACTTTACATTAATTTAAAATTTGATGATAATATTATAATTAACTTAAAAACTTTTTTGATGTTTTAGCAACGAATACATTAATCATAAAATATCATATCATACAATTATCTATATATTTTCTAAAATATTTGTACACCAGAATGAGTGTAAATCCGTGATTTTGGTGTTTAAAGGGTTTTTAATAACACATGAGTCACACAGTTCTTTTTCAATATCATAAATATTGCAATTTATCTGATTAATTACTCCGAAGTCTTCTTCGTAGTTTGCATAGAAAGTCAATAATTTCAACCAGTGTTTTAGTCAGTTCTTTACAATGAATATTGCAACAGGGGAAACTATAAAATTACTCAATATATGCAATAAGATAGTGAACGATATATAACCAAGTCTAATTGAATTGTTGCTTTCTAGCTATGTTTCATATCAAATAGGACATCAGTAACAAATTACTGTCAAAATTTGATAAAGTCGTCAATTCTAAGGCTACCAGTGAAAATGATCTTCTTAGTTTGACCTATATACATCAATTCAATATGTTTTAATGACCTAGAAAAGTCTATTTTGGTAAAGGCTGTCTTACTAAAAGGAATATTGCAAATATGTCGGGTTATAATTTCCTTGTAAAAACAACTCAATAATTATTTTATCTCGGAAATTATTTATTGAACAACCAAATAACAATAAGAAAATAACAACAACAATAACAATAAGACAATAACAACAACAATAACAATAAGACAATAACAACAACAATAACAATAAGACAATACCCCATAATATTAGGAGCTTTTCAATTATTTGACTAAACGTTGAAAAATATGCAAACTTTACTTATAAAATTGACAACCTTAGATATTATACAAGCATCTCATATGCTAAATATATTACACTAGATGAGTTGATTTAGATACATGACACTCCTAGTTATCAAAACTTAAAATGGTAGATGACCAACAATACCTCCATCTGCAGATGATAACAACAGCACAACAGTCTCAACGACGAACAGAAGTAAAATTCGCTTCGTAGCATTGGTCGCCATCATAGGGCGTCACTGATATCCTCCAAAACGGTCTTTGTTGCTGGTATTCTAGAACATCTCTTTAAATAACCTATTTTTGTGTCAGTGGTAAGGATTTTCAACTGCCCACTTTATAGCTTTTTTACTCTAAATATATAGATTGTATTAAGTTTCTTTTTCAATTTATATGTATTCTTAGAATTCATGTTTAACTAAATAACATTAGAAAATCCTGACGTCACCAGAACCTACTGAGAGAGCCATCTGGTGATAGGCTTGGTTTTCAAATTTTGTTACAAAAAATGCCTTTCTTTGTTTAGAATAAACATCTTTTAGGTTTCCTATGGATTAAGTTCTTTTGAAATAAATTTCAAGATGTATTTTTCTTTAGAGCATTCTTTGAAGCCGCACTGAAACAATTTGTGGCAAAATGAAAACAACATAGGTAGTATATTTTGAGATTTGCTTTGAGAGAAAAATTATATTTTGAAATGTTATATATCTCCATTATAGGAAAGAAAATGCTCAATCTGTAAAGGGGAAAAGAGTATAATGACATTTGGATTATTAAAAATCGATAATATTCTTCTCACTTATACGAATAATAATCAAGTAATTCAGTGTCGTTGTGAATCTTTTAAAGCCTATCAGTTTATCCAAAAGAATCGTAATGATTAGTATTTACACTTACGAAATTGGTTAAAACATACTTCTGGAACGTGTAGTCAGTTGAGAGGCTTTATAACATACAATATCATTTGACTCCCAAACAAATATCAAAAGCAGAATGGACATCAGATGTTTAAATTGACAAGAAGGATATGTCTCTTTAAGAGCTGGTTTTAGTTCCTAGTTAAACTAAAGGTGAACCCAGAAACATCAAATACAATGTGTTATCTAATAAAAGATGAATACGCATATTAAAATATTATAGATGAGGAGATGCATACATCCAAGCGGGATACTCTGTGATACAAGGACTATACTTAGGGGTTTCAAAGCCGACTCGTTACTACTTCCCAAAATAGTTAGCTGTGGATGCCATCTTTAATTCAAAATGGCTGCCATTCGCAGCAAATTCCCAGTATATTTCTTCACAAAATCGATTAAAGATCATTTACCACTTTTTTTTTTTGCTAAAAGTATTAAAAACATAGTGGTCTGAATTTTTTGTCTTATTTCTAAAGTAAAATGTATTAAATTTATGAATGCCATTTGGAAATCAGAATGACTGGCAACATGGTAAATAATAAAATAGATATTAAATGTAAGATGTAATCTCTTATAAAAGAGTTACTTAAACATCATATTGCAAGATACAGTGCTTGACATTATAATTTTTATCCAGGTAACTGGCAATACAGTTTTAAGTAAAATATGTAAAATAATCGTTCATAATATTTACAGTTTATCTTTCTATTTAGTTCAGATAGACCATCTTTCAGGTAATAGTAACAGTGCCCAATAATGAGACGTATTACTTCTTGAGCTCATTAATGGTAGTGTTGGACTGTAAGGTTGCAACAACCAATGCCTGTTTCATTTGTGATAACTGTGGCAATGATGAATTCAGTACATTCATTTCAATTAGCTGAAACACACTGTGCACATATAGTTGAAAATGGGCTGCACTGGTTCCATGTGGTGTTGATATATCCCATAAACACTCGAAAGTGATTGTGAAGCCCCACTATACACTGAGTCAGATATGGTTGTCAGCAAGTTCTGCTGCCACTTGTACATACTATCAACATGTAAGTAATAAGTTCCATTTACAGCGAACTTAAAGCAAGCTTGCATCACATGACAATGTTGCTATAGTCTCAAGAACTTCCATCACAGTACCCAGTTTATCCACGAGGTAAAAGCACTCATAAGTTACTCTACAAATATATGAATGCGGTAGAATTGTAAGAGAGCAACTACTGAAAACGAAGTTACTAAACGCACGACTTTCACGAGTAGGTAATGCCAGTTAGTCAAATATTAACATCCTACCTTAACTGTTTAATATGCTAGAATGAATAATATCAGCATCAACAAGCAAGATTGTTGATGAGCATACTAGTAGAGTTTAAGCTAATTAGGTGCATAACAGAAGAACTCGTAATATTGGATAATATATTATATTATATTCTTCCTTTGGAAAAATGTTAATGCCAAAAAGTATGGCCTTACTATGGACAGTTAGACAGGTAATAGGTTCAACAGAAATGGTACAATTAATGAACCAGTTTGGTCACGATGTTTTCAAAGAGAGGCATAAACCATACTTGCATAAAAAGCAAGTTTTTTCATAAGCTAAGTGTAATTGGCATATCATTAGAGTCATGGGAGAAATCAGTTGTCTCGTGGACAGGCTTTAACCATAATACATGTGGTACCATCAGTCAGAAGCCTACTGTGAAATAAATTACAGTAATATTACATTCTCCAATAGAAATTGTAATCATTTATTCAGTGTTATACAAAAATGATGAAATCGGGAAAAATAATTTGAATCTTGATTTCATAGTGGTAGCAAATGCTCATACTATGTATATTGCTTTTAAAGATTATTTTACACATTAACTTTACCTCTATAATTGAGAGAAGACCTGGTATTGTTAGCTTGAGCGATCTATTGATAAAATATGATATTATTGTAGCTGGATGATTGCAATTGGATCTATTGAGACAGTTATTACTTGCAAACATTAAAACAGATGCATGAAGCCCCTGAATCTTCTGTAAGGCAATGACTAGAACGAAACTTGTCTGTCTGGTGAATTGCTGGAACATCAAAGTTCAAACGATATTTCTATTACAGAGTGCAATACAAAGAGCAGTTGAAACAACTTTTTGAAAACATCAAGAAAATTCCCTCGGTTACGTATTACAATTTACCTCGGATGAGCCTCCAATTTATTACGTAATGTATTCTAATTACGAATAGCCTGAAACTGAGTTAAATGATAATTTAGATTTATAATTTAAATAAATGTCGATATGTATCCAATTTATGACATATGACAACAAGATTGACACACAGTTTTTTTTAATACAAATATATTTTAATATACAAACAATAACACAATTTACAATAATGGTTATTACAAATAATGATCTATATACAAAAGTTTTACAAACTTACAAACAATATTTAGTCCTCTATCTGGTCTGAAACTTCCTTGATATCTTATCGAGGGTTTACGATGAGCGAATTAATTCTGAATAGATGTAGTTACCATTCACTTAACAGGGAGCTAGCTAGCTCTGTTCTTCGTTTTTCGCCGGCCACACGCCGAGTTGTCTCCTGATGAAGTTATATAATGTATTTGTAAAAGTACTAATGTCCGATGTAAATCTGCTGAAGTTAAATGGTTTGTAATATTCGAAATCTGTAAACGTTCCTGGTCAAGTATCTGAAGTTCGCGATTAATAAACGTTATAACAATCACAGTTACAGCTTCCGAAGTTTATAGCACAACAACTGTAGCATACCAATAATATATACTGTCTTTTGGTGCGTCGCGTTGGTTATGTTTATAGGAGTGAGGAGAGTTTCTCGAAATTTCAGTTTACGCAACAATATGTACGATACACCAGTGTTTACTACAATTTTAGTGAATAGGCGGGAATTTGGCAATACAGTATAGGTTATGTACATTTTTTACATATAAATTCAAGTTAAACAAACATAGATATTATTGATTCACTTCAGGCTCTTCTGAAATCAATAGAGAGTCTTATTTGTTACTTGTGTGATTTGTTACTCAGCCTAACCAGATCATTCAGAGAAGCCAATTGGAATTTATACATGAACTATATTTGTAGAAATATGCTCTTTATGTTTGCATATGGACTTCACAACTATGCAAGACATTTACCATACTATTGGACCCAGATGTCAGAGTTTCCCGAATCAAATCCAGCAGCACATGTGTATTGGGCAAATGGTGGATTTGCAGCTCAATTAAGCACCACCGACAAGTTTGGCAAAGTTCTACTGGACTATGTTGTAGAAAAAGCAAACAGGGCAATGAAAATAAAAGGTCGCATCATTAAATTCAGCAAAAACATAGTAGCTGTTGAAAGACGAATATTGTCACAGCATGTTAGAGGTATTGTATTGCTCAAATGTCAGGAAGGAAATTGTTGGTGTCATTAATGGTAACACTGACACCACTCTTAATTTGAGCCCATCGCAGCTGAAACAAAACGATTATGATGTGCAACAAATCATTCAAAGCTACATCACATAGGTGTAGATCTTTTTGCACCATCCAGTGGCATCCTCAGTTCTAGCTCCACAATTTATGATACCATATTTCACATCTACACATTTAACCATCTACATCCTAACAGAGGGAATGGGTATGGTACAAAGACACTATGAAAATTTAGATATGCCACTTCCCAAAAAAGTACATCACGTATAATAGTTAAACGAACTGCCTAAACGTCACGTTAGTGTAGCCTATATGATA
>NW_013665755.1:913744-920749 GCF_000517525.1 Limulus polyphemus
TCTGTAGCCACAAAGAATATCAAAGAAGTTTATGGATATGTTTTGAAGGTTCGTAAGTGTCAACGATGGTTCAGCAAATTTCGTTCAGGTGATTTTAGCCTTAAAAACTGTGATGGCAGAGGCCGACATGCTGGAATAGATAATGATGCTCTGAAGACGTTTGTTGAGTCTAACCCAAGGCAACACATTCGTGAAATGGCAATGAAATTGCATGTCTCTCATGAAACAATATGAAAACATCTAAGGAATATGGGAAAACTCCTTAAAGAAGGTGGTTGGTTGCCTCATGAATTCTCTGACGATCATCGTTTCAAACGTGTGAATGTTGCTTCGTTTCTTCTGGCGCGTAATGCGCACGAATCATTTTTGGACAAAATTGTCACCGGTGATGAAAAATGGATTCTTTATGCGAATATTTAACGCCCAAAACAATGGCTCAGTCCTAGACAAAAACCATTTCCGACCCAAAAACCTGGACTCCATCCGCAGAAAGTGATGCTTTGCATTTGGTGGGACATAAAAGGAGTAATTCATTTCGAACTCTTCAATCCACTGTTGAAAAATAAAATCATCATTCGGGTTTGGAATATGGTTGTAAAGGCTGACTTTAAACATTTTATTTATATGGCTATCATTTGCCAAACGCGAAAACTAGACAAGAAAGAAGTCACTAAATGTTCTTTAAGTCCAGTTTCACACTCGCTAAATATATCAGATAGGCACGTGTTCCAGACTGGGAAGTCAGTTTTAGCTGGGGTGCTAGAGCAATATTCCAGGGACCAAGGAGCAAACATACATAATGATTTTTGGATTCCTGATGTTGTCGCCATCTTTCAAAGTATTTCCAATGTCCCAGAGACATGGGTTGAGCTGACTACCTTTATATTCCAAAAGAATGTGGCACAAAGTTACAGCTGGTGTCTACAAATCCAACTCAACTACTGATGGAAGTGAAGTAAACATATAGGTGATGCTATAGTTATCCATATCAAGGTATCCAACAAAGACCCAAATATACACCATGACATCAACAAAGCTGGAACAGGTTTTCAGCTGATAAAGAAAGAAAGATGTCTCAATTTAGAGTTCCGTGAAAGGAATGATCAACCGAAAAATACATTACTACACTACTAGTTAGCGTACATGTAATCATGGATGCAATAGCATCAAGTAGTACCATGCGATGCCAATATAAAACACTGTTAATAGATTTTGCTGAGAAATTTTCTGAAGAATGCTACCTCAGATCAGATACTGTGAACAGGCCACGTCTTGTGGATGTGAAATCTATTGTCAATGTCCTACCTACACCATATTTCCTGACATGAAGAATTTGTGAACAGAGGTAAAGAGAGATGACTCATATTGTTTTTTAATCTGCATGCAAACGGCTTGCAAAAGCTTGAAAAACTTTTAATGACAAAGATGTTAAAAAAACTCATAAAATGTATGTGTACATTTGCTTGTACCATGTATTGACAACCAAAGTTCAAAAATATTGCAAAGATAGGATATGAGGGCTTGCAAAACAACAGACAGCAAATCATCTTTTGCTCCCAACAGAAGAGCAATTGTATCACCATCTTCTTAGGATAAACTACCAAACATGGACTACTTAATAGTTCTTAATTTTCTTAATAGAAATTCTAGAGATGACCATTGTATCTGTGGCACGAAAGTACGGTATGCATCGTTAGGAACGTGCTCTTTCGAATAGCATGTATCTTTACCTTTTTGTCGTGTTATAATGCGGGGATTATCGTGGATGAAAGAAATATAGAGCATCTGTTACAGAGTGATAATGGAGAAATTAAACATAGTGTTCTTGGAGCGTTGTAAAACCACAAATATTGTACGACAGACATAGCATGTATCTTTACTTTTTTGTTCTTCGTATTGATATTCTATGTACTTAACAATAATTATGTGGTGATTTTGTGCTTAGGTTGGCAATATTTGATTGCTTATTATAAGTAGTAACAGGTATAGTAACCAGGATCAGTCCAATGAAATATAAATCCTGTAAAGCTTATTAGATATGCTAATATATAATATAACCGGTAATATTTGATTGCTTATTATAAGTAGTGGTGTTTAATGTAATTGATAATAATTATGTTATTTTTTCGTAAAATGATATCTTATATCACAACAGCAGCCACTTCAATTTCAATATGATGACTATAAACAGATATGTAGTATAAGTGTTGAAACTTGAAGCCACCAACATACGCTTCAGATGTATTACTCAAGAGATTTTGTTATAAAAACCCATTTTGGATGGACTATTTGTCACTTATGTATAAAACACTATTGTAAATACTATTTACATGGTGGCCATTTTGAATTCAAGACGTCGGCCGTAAATAAAACTTTTTGAAAGTGGTGACAAGTTATTCTGGAGTCCTATAAGAGTGATATTTAAGGTTTAATAATAAAACCCATATATGATAAGATGTTCCGCTGGGTGATGTATGTGTTTAGTTAACTAATGCACTTATTTTCAGTCTAAAAGATATAAACAAACCTTAGCCCACCCCACCCCCATCAGTGGCTCAGCAATACCCGTTGTGGGTGGAGCACAGATAACTCATTGTGCAGCTTTGTGCTTAACAACAACCAGATCAAATCAAATGAGTCTTATTATCATTAAGATTAAAAATGTTTGAAGGATGGAGTCATTGCAGACGAGTTTTACAAGCCAAGTCGTTAAGTTCTCAAACTGCAGTTTAATAATGAAGTTAAAACCTTTCAGATTCATTTAAATGTTCTTTTTGTCATACATAATCCGAACAAAATAAGAAGGACTTAAAGTTGTACAAATTCAGCTCATACTGAAATACAGAAATGTATTTTATGTCGAAAACAATATGCAGATATTATTAAAAGGTCAGCTTTACACAAGGACAGATACGGTCAATTAAATGGTTTAGAAATACACTCGAAAATGTATATAGTTTTTCACTTTTTACAGGCTATAATAGACTGAATATTATTCAGATATCTTAACTGAACGGAAACACGTGTTGAAAATTTTCAAAAGGCAAATCAAAAGGAAAGTATGAGGTAAAAGTTAAACGTATTAATATTTTCGTGTTTCAGACCCCTCCCAGTGGCACAGCGGTATGTCTGCGGACTTATAACGCTAGAAACCGGGTTTCGATACCCGTGGTGGGCAGAGCACAGATAGTCCATTGTGTAGCTTTGTGCTTAATTACAAACAAATAAACATCGTGTTTCAGTTTTAATCCTAATTGAACATTCTACATTAATAACAAATCAAAGTTCAATACTTTTCTGGCAAGTGAGCTTTTATGGACTGAAATGTTCTAACAATAACGCCAGAAATGGTTATTTACTAATAAAAAAATTAAAGTATTTTATTTACCGCACAGAAAGAAAATGTTGAGCACTTGTGATAAAATAGAAAACTATGTTTATTTGGAATTAGCAAATTCGATCAAAATTAGCTTCTGAATTAATTTTCAATTAGAGGGGCACTCATTAGAGGTATACCTCCGCCACACAGCGTTGATCATATTCGGGCCTCAAAAAATACAAAACTCTGTCCGTATGTCCATCGTTATCAACGGACACAGACCACTTTTGGCGGGACAATAAGGAATAATATTCTACATAAATCCACCAAGTATTATCAAGTTTAATATTTTGACTGAGTTATAGAGCAAAGATAGTGTGAAAAATCGGTCCCCATGATAACAGATAGGGATTTTTGGATATTCGTGACCTTGCTGTTACCTTGACATTTTACCTCGACCCTTCAAAAGCTAATCACTTCTAAAATGAGCCCTAGTCCAAATGTATACCAACTTTTGTCCAAATCCATTCAGCCGTTGTTGAGAAATCTTGCTGACAAACAAACAAAAACATACACACACATATGGGTAAAAACATGAGCTCCGTCCATCTTCGGTGGCGGCGGTAATAAAAGAAGTAAAATGTATTTTGGACACTAGATGAGAGGCATTTTGGTTGTATTTTACAAGACAACATTTAACGTTGAGCTACATTGTGGTTGTATTCAAAAACTTAACCTTTAATGTTGAGGTACCCTGCGGTTATATTCTAGAGGATAACCTTGAAAGTTGAGTTTCCAAATGTTTTCAACTGGACTTGCGAGATTCAAAAATTCTGAACATTTTACCATTACCCTCTGTGTCTGACAACTGTGTAGCTAATTCAATTTAAAATAAATAAATTGCGCTTGAATGAAATATTTGTTTAACAGGCACTTAACAATGGGACAATTGCAAATAGGTGTTTTCGCTTTATGATCACTTAAAATGCCAAAAATGCAGCACTAATATATCTGGTCTCGTTGGAGTCAAAAATCTAAGCCTACAAATCAAAAAGTAAGAAAAATGATTACTGCAAACCACTTGGCACTAAGACTTTGGCTCATATCAAACACTTTCAAATATGTAGTCCACCTGTTCACCTAGCTTAAATAGGTTATTTTCAAAGTTATCCTGACCCCATCAGTTGCAATTTGATAAAGTGATTCAAAAAGTTTAATAAACGTCCGAAGGGAAAAACAACATCCACAAACCGTGTGTGTTTTTTCAAGGAGGTTCAAGAAGAGATCACTAATAACGAAAAGAGGAGTGTAGGAAGGTAGATGGCAGAGGGGCAATAAACATGTTAACCAGCTGCTTACCGTATTCGGCTTGGCTTGACTGATGACCATCACTCAAAGCTGCTCGAATTTGGCATTGCTCTTCTCCCATAAAGCCTTCAACCTTTCCAAGTCCTTCATCGAACACGTTCGCCTTTTCAGCCCTGGGGCGTTATAAATGCTGGTCTATCCCACTATTTTTTGGTAAAAGAGTAGCCCAAGAACCGACTCTCGTCTATAACATCAAAATTAGAGATGGCTAGCGCAGATAGCTCTCGAGTAGCTTTTTGCACAATTCAAAGAAATTAAGAAATTAAAAAATATTTCCAACTGCAGCAAAATGCTCAGCAGATCACGATCTGTTCATCCCTGTCATTTATTTATGCATTTCCGGATTTGATAAACCACTTAGAAAATTCTCGATTTTTTCTGGTTTAGGCAGAGATCGCTTGTTAAGTTGTACTTATATACCTAAAATCTCAATGCTTTAAGTGATGAATAAGTGTGTTCTGAAACGCTTGACTCGAGGAAATAACTTTTTTATCCTTACGACAATTTTTTTTCCTCATTAGTAGATTTCGTTTTCCATATCATGAATAAACTATGTTGAATTGCAACAGTGTAGAAAAATCTTTAGTTTTTATGTACAAAGTGACGTGCATTAAGGGGAATTGAAGGGATAACCTTATGTCCAAACTACTAGATTACCCTTATAGCAATTGCATAAAACTGGCAAAAACGGCAAACGACGTGCACAATCATAGCAATATTATGGCAACTTCATTGCTTACTGATATATAAAACCATATCAAGGCGATTTAAATTATGAGGACAGTTTGTCTGTTTGTAATTAAGCACAAAGCTACACAATGGGCTATCTGTGCTCTGCCCACCACGGGTATCGAAACCCGGATTCTAGCGTTGTAAGTCCGCAGACATACCACTGTGCCACTGGGGGGCTATGAGGACAGACTTGCATATGAATGTATTATTAGAATGATATTATGACAACCAGTAACACAAGGAAAATCTTGCTTCAAGGTACCCTAATTACACAACACTGTAACTACAATACTTGTATTTGAATCACTAAAGGTATAATGACTTGAAAGTGGTTTAACTTCACATTTTGGTGAGTTGAAACTCATAGGACTTAAGACTCTAAACTTGAATCCATAATACTTTAGTTTGTAGACATTTATGGAAACTTTGAAGATAATACTAAGAAATGAATAAATAAGTATATTCCAATAGAATATTATTGTGAAGTTTTGAAAAGGAGAAAAAGATAAAGTTCCATTCAT
This sequence comes from Limulus polyphemus, assembly GCF_000517525.1. Lineage (NCBI taxonomy): Eukaryota > Metazoa > Arthropoda > Merostomata > Xiphosura > Limulidae > Limulus > Limulus polyphemus. The sequence goes on from NW_013665755.1 coordinate 919,685, forward strand.
CACTTGAACGACATAGTGGTAACGTGAAACCACTGAGAAGGACAACAATAAATACTTTTAGAAATTAATAAAACCCTATAACCCGAGCGCTTTCGAAAGGTCCACCTTTCGAAAACGCTCAGGTTATAGGGAGTTTATTCATTTCTATCAATACTTCTTGAACCTACGTGTTTTTCTAACATCGTGAATAAATACTTTTACATATATTAAACCGTTAGACCAGGTGTGACTCATCTCTAAACGCACCATTAAAATGATATTATGAAAATCTCTAACACAGAGAGTCTCTACTAGTACATTATGACACTGCGTTAATACACTGCTTACGTATCAACTCCTACAAAAAGGTTATTTTGATTTAAAACTTACTATTTCTGCCTGAAGTTTACCTGAAACAATAACACAATACTTTCCTGGAAACGAACCACTCTAGTAGTACTTTTAAGTTAAGTTTAAACATAAGAAAATACTGTTATTGTTTTCTTAGCGCAAAGCTACACAATAGGTTATTCACACTATTTGCGTTATTTCCACGAAGAGGAATCGAACCACAGATTTTAACGTTATAAGTTCGTTAATTTACCACTGATCCACCGGGGAACAGTGTTGGAAAATTAGATGCTGTAAAACAGCGAACAAAAATATTCGAATAGTAAAACAGTATAGTGAAATGAATTCACCAATGGAACAGCATCAGAAAGTCTTGAAGCACCAGGGAAAGCTTACAATAGGATACACCACTATAGCGATATTATGTCAAATACTTCTGTAGAATGGTGTTATGTATAATTGAAATACAAAGGAAAAGACTTGCACAAATAATCACTTCTTGAGTGGCATTACATGAGAATTTGTTTAAATTTAATATCATTTAAATAGTCAGCTCATAAAAGTTTTCTTAATACGTCTAGAAATCATTCATGTACAGTATTATGAACAGCCAAGCTATATATATTTCAAATTCGATGACGAGGAACCCACTTTGAGACTAATAATGGCTGGAGACGGCTTGAATGGGTAATGAAGAAAAACTTTAATACAACAGCAAACCTTGTCGAAACGTTG
>NW_013665755.1:921245-924517 GCF_000517525.1 Limulus polyphemus
CAACGTTTCGACAAGGTTTGCTGTTGTATTAAAGTTTTTCTTCATTACCCATTCAAGCCGTCTCCAGCCATTATTATATATATTTCGCTTTGACGAATAATATATTTTCATTAATAAATTCAATTGTAGAGGTATACTGTTGCCTATTAATACATGTTATATAAATAAAAGTATTGTGTTAAGTATTTCTGCACATTTCAATGTGGCATAATGTTCTTAAAATAATCTAAAGAAATACTTAATTAACAATTGATACATGTAAAGCCAATCACTGAAAAAGGTTCAACATAGAAGTATTAACCTGTACATTAAAGAACTCCACTATAATTTTTTTAACCTGTGCACTAACCAGATCCATTATAAAATTGTTAGTATACACTCAGCAAATCAACCATAGTATTGATAATCTGTACACTAGCCAGATCCATTATAAGATTGTTATTAACCATTCAGCAAAATCACCATGGTACTTATAAATTGTGTACTAACCAGATCCACTACAACATTTTTAAAGTGTACATTCGACAAATTCACCATAGTATTGATAATCTGTACACTAACCAGATCCATTATAAGATTGTTAGTAACCATTCAGCAAATTCACCATGGTACTTATAAACTGTGTACTAACCAGATCCACTACAACATTTTTAAAGTGTACATTCGACAAATTCACCATAGTATTGATAATCTGTACACTAAACAGATCCTATCTATTGTATCTTGTTTTATAAATATCATATCTCGATTGTTACGTATTAGAATTTCAAATAGTCTGAAACTGAGTTAACTTGTAATTTAGATTTAGTAGTTACGTAAAAGCCGATATATAGTCAGATTATGATATTTGCCAACAACATTGATTCACGGAGTTTTCTTTTTTTAACTCAAATACATTTTAATATACATATAACAATACAATTTACAATAGCAATTATTACACACAATGATTTATAAACGAAAATTTCACAAATTTACAAGCAATATAAAGTTGTTTTTTTTACTTTTAGTCTGGAACTTCTTCGATATCTTATCGAGGGTTCACGATGAGCGAATGAATTACAAGTTGACGTAGGTACGATTCCCTTAACAATAACAGGGCGCTGGGTAGCTCTTTAGTCTTCACTGTTCATACGTCTATTAGAGACTGAGTTTCCACCGATGACGTTAGGTAATGTTTTCGTAAAAATATTAATGTCCGATGTGAATCCACTGAAGTTAAATGGTTTGCAATGTTCGTACTTTATAAATGCTCCTGGTTTTCTGATTGATAAGCGTTATAACAATCACAGTTATAGCTTTCGAAGTTTATAGCATACCAAATATAGCAAACTAATAATAGATACTCTCTTTGGCGCGTCGCGTTGATTATATTTATAGTTATATGGGGGCGTTCTAGAAAATTCAGATTACGTAACAATGCAAATTTAAGCGTTTACGTACACACATATATTGTTGATTCTTACTCCCGAGAATCTTCTACAACTTTGGAGAATATGCGGAAGATTCGCAATACATATTTAACTGTATAGGCTATGCATGTTTCTAATTATAAATTTAATCTAAACAACCGTTGATATCAAAATAAATATATATTATAACAAATTCGTTACACGATAAAATTTAATTATCCAATCAAATAATTTTTAAAGAAGCCGTACTCATCATGTTAAAAAAGCCTAACTAATGCCCTGCATTTTGAAAAAATGTTCATCTTTAAAGACCAATAACTTCAGAAAGTTGTGCTATATATATATATATCCTCAGAAAATGTTACACTTAAATACATCGCATATCTGTATGTACGTATATCCTTTTAGTTGCACATTACTGCTGTAGCAAACAATTTACAAATTGCTTTGAATATTTGTTTACAAAAACCTCTAAATATCGTTTGTTTAATTCAGTGGAGGTAAAGAGGGAAGTTCACAATATGTTGGAAGCAGAAACAGCTACTAGAATAGATTTTCTATGCTATTAATCTGTCTGTTTCAGTTTGTTTAAGAGAAAACTGAAAAATCATTTACAAGATTATTGTATATTTGCTTTAACTGTATTTGTGTTGATAGTTAAGCTTTTTATTTATGGCAAAGCCATTAATGCTATCTGTCGCTGTTCCTAATTTTGAATTGCTGACCAGAAGGAAAACAGCCAGTCAGGAGCACCCTACCACTCCACGCTAAAGAATTGATTGTCACTCTTATAACGCATTCACAGCTTAAAGTACGAGGAATATTTTATGCATGGATTCGAACACGACTCGCTAACTCTAAAATCCAGAGTTCTACCACAGGGCCAAACCTGTGCCCCTGTTTTTACAGATTTATCATTTTGAAATTAAAATGGGGTATTACACACTTTACATTATAAATATATTTTGATGTCGTATTTGACTCTTTCTTGTTTTTGGTTTATTTGACATATACTTATGGATACCTCAAGTTCTTCAAACAGAATAATATTGATGCTAAAAAAAAACTGATATTACTTTATTTATGTCTCAATTAAAACGTTATTGTCTATCAATAAGGCATATAACCCAAGTGCTTTATTCATATGAGCAGTAAAAGAAAATTTTAGAACGATTAATTACGTTGATAAAAGAAATAAAACTACATAAACAAATTATTTATTGCTTCATATATTAAATAACAATGAGAGACCTAGAATAGCCAAATTTTGATTTTTTAATAAAATTGTATAACCTCAGGTGCTTTTTTTCCAAAAATAAAATCATAGAAATAATTAAAGTTGATGTTTTGGCTATTAAGTATAAAAAATTATAATGCTAAAATCCTGTGCTCGATTCTCTGCGGTGGACAGAATGCACACAGTCAACTGTGTAGCATTGCGTTAAAGCAAACAAACAAACGTTAGAAACTGCAAATTCTAACGCAGAGCTAAGAATCACAATATAATCAATCTTTACCATTTGTGGTTGCAAATAAGTCATATCTAATAAATACCATGACTGGTATCTGGTGTCTCTTTCTCGCTCTGCACACATACTAAGTTTTGTTGTTGCCGCTAGATGGAAGAAGGGTAGCAGTGTATCAAAAAACAAGCACCAACGGATTGGTGTGAATTTTGCGCAAAACTCCACGAGGGTTATGTGCGCTAGCCGTATCCAATTTAGCTGTGAAAGACTAGAGGGAAGGCACCTAGTTATTATCACCCACCGCCAACTCGTGGGGTACTCTTTTATCAACGAATAGTGGAATTGACCGTTACATTAGAATGCCCCCACGGTTGAAAGGGTGAGCATGTTTGGT
>NW_013665755.1:924886-950828 GCF_000517525.1 Limulus polyphemus
AATGAGTTTAAACCTTTGGGATACTGTAAAGGAATGAAATTATATGACTTTAAAGCTCACACAGTAGAAGTCATATATTTATGGCTCCTGTTATCTGGCTAAGGTATTCGGTCAATTACGTAATTGAAAAAAGTGTTAAATAATTGCCTATTTTTTAAGTAAACGTACATTTGTTTTTCAAGATATGCGCTTCCCTAACAAATCAAGTGCCGCTTTTATCCAATTGTAATCTTCCAATTATTAAATCTTCCCGATATAATATTTTAAGTTTTTCAGAAAATTTAACTTTTACTACAAATATATATTAGTCATTCTTGAAACTAAAATCATAATTATATGTTTTGAAACTATTAATATCGTGAATAATGGTGTTTGCTGCAATGTTTTTGTTTTTATTTTGCCTTTTTAAATAAAATTGAAATATCAAATATCAACGTCTTTTCTGCTTGTCCATTATAAATAATTATATGTAATTACAACACACATATATATATATATATTTACTTTCAAAACATTGTTAAAACTACTGTTATGATAAAACTATAGTTCATCCCTTAAGTCCTAGAATGATACAGAGAAGTGAAAAATGTAAGTGTGCTTTTAATGGTAGAAGTGTGTTTAGAATAAATAACCCTGCGTGGTTATGTAATGTCTAATAGATACTCTAGAGGGTGGAAAGTTTTCATAAGTAAACACCGTATTTCCAATATTTTCTTCGAGAAACAAGGAACAGTAAAATATCTCATGAAAATATATTATACGACGTAGAGATGTTACTGTAAACGAATTTAAGTTATATGAATTTCTAAAGACCCAATCAATCGTACAGTAAAAATCAAACAAATTAATGTATTTAAAAAGGACTTAGAAACCATTTAGAAATTTTTCAATTTCCTCTCCTCTCAACATGCACATAGAAACAAGTAACAATAAGTAAATAGCGAGAGAAATTAGCTTCAACGTATTATTTTCTAACATTTTTTTCGGGGATTTTTAATTGTGTGGATTGCAAGAATCTCTAAATGTGATAAGATCAGTTTTGTTTAAGGCAGAATGTTAAGCAACAAAAATTCTTTCAAATCACATAGAAGGCGGTATATATTTGCCTTGGGACAAACACGATTAAGTCTTAATAACTGGACAATGATATACGTATGGTAGAATATGAGAGTGAATATATTCTCTAATCTATGAATTAAGAAAATATACATCATAGCTGCTCTTTTCTTAATTTTCTCTAATCGTGTAACGATTATTACACTTCTATATCGAACATTGCAAAGTAGAAAAGTAGTAATTTCGATTTTATTTAAAATGTATTTTATTCTAAGTGCACTTCTAGTCTATTAGTCTTTTGACTAACAATACTTGTCCCCTTTGGCGATTAAGAAATACGAAGAAGAGCTAAAAATAAGCTTAGTTGGGGTACCGTTTTGGGGGGTTTCTTTGGACGAGTAAAATCAACTAAAACTAAACAATAGCAAGCAAAATCGTTAAGATTGGAATTTTTCTACACGAATCTCTGTTTTAAGTTGAACTCTAAGCATATCGCATTCTTTGAGATCAAATTTGTTGGAAAACACATATAGCAATTAAAACTTTATACTTCCAACAATGTATCCTTTTTTTTTCACATTGAGGAACGAAGTTTCTACAAATTCCAATTAATCAAAACCTGTCTGAAATCATCCATGATACAAACAAGACTAATGCTTTCGATCGAGCATGAAATTGTGTGCATAAATCATCATTCGGATAAATAAACAAAAATAGTAGTTTATTTTATAAGGTTTTGAGTGATTTTTTTCATCCTTTTAATTTGCGCCCCAGTGACACAGCAATAAGTATGAATGTTTATAATGCTAAAAAACTTGGTTTTCATACGCGGTAGAAACATCACAGATAGCCCATTGTGTAGCTTCGTGCTTAAAGCTATACAAGTAAATAAATATTCCTTTTCTTGCTTTGTGTCGAAAAATCATTAATATCATTAGGAAACTTTAAAGAAGGCAGTTAGAACCTATTGTATTCCATCCACTAAACTTCTTTGGATTTGTTTCCTCTTAACTCACGTGACACAAGGACAAATATTTTCTAAAATATCTTCGAAAATGGTATTTTTTTTATTCAAACTTCACGTGTTTGTATCGGAAATAGATATTGAAATAAACAAGAAACAAGTATTTGTTGAAGAAAATATTTTAAAGTTTGTAATAAAATAGATAAGAAATTTCCATAGGTTGCTCAAAATTCAGATCCGATAGATATGTATTGACGTCGGAATCGCCAGTTAAACGTTTCAGTTGTCATCAATGTATTAACATGTATGACATGAAAAAAATGGTCTGGAGATAATGAAAGGAAGAAAACGAAGTACGAAAGGGAAGAAGGTATCCTTTGTAAATTATAAATTCCTTTCTAATTGACAAAAATGATGAAAAGTAAAAAATAATTATTTGAAGTCTAGTATCATGGCTACAATGTTTGGAAGAGACACCAATAATGCGGCCCCTTTCCGGTCGTCCACATTTTTGGGTTAATACTAGTCTTTCAAAAGAGTGTAAAAAGATTATTATACAAATATTGTATATGTAGAGTTAAGTGTCTCCTGTATATTGTAAATCTCCACCCACGATAAATGAACTAAATGACACCATCCAAACTATTGTGATAAGTGGTATAGTAAGTATTTCATCAATACCGGACCATACGTACTGAGGCAGGAACCACCTCATGAGCTTACAGAATTAAGCTGAAGAAAAGGATACACACTTGTACATGATGAAAAAAAACTAATAGGCTTAAGTATTTAGTTCATCACTTTATAAACATGTATAAACCTTAGGGGTATTTATCTACATCTATAAGAAATGGAGGTAAAATATATAGGCCTGAAAGTGAAAATCGAACATTCATCCGGCAGCAAAAAACAGAGTAAAAAAAAGTATCTCAAACTCTGACATAGGTGCAACATTTCTAGCAAAAAAAAAAATGTTTTAAACAGCTTAATCTGTTTTGATTTACTTTCTACCTTCTGTCTCGTCAAAATATTTTTTTCAAATTATGCATGTTACTACGATACTGGTAACTAAAGCTTTGAAATGGCTCATTTACTACTAAATAAATTTCTATTGTTGTTGTTGTTGCTTAAGCGCAAAGCTATATTGTGGGCTACCTGCACTCTATCCACCACGTGGAATCGAGACACAGATTTTGGCACTGTAAGTTCATAAGCTTACTTCTGGCCCATCGGGGGACATAATTCCCTATTGAACTGCATTTTTCACAGTCTTTCCCTACTTACCTTACTATGTTGATAATGCTTTATTTATACTTATCACATATTCTGATAATCAGATTTACTGAACTTAATTGCAATACAAAAGGAGGTCACATAAAATGAACAGGTTTTCCTGAACAATAAAAAAACACATCTGGAAGCATTATATCTTGATGAGATACCTCAAAACAAGTCTTTTTCATATATTCCTCGCCGATAATCATGGAACATATCCAATACAAAGAGGCGTGACCAGTAAAGGACAATATAAATTAGACGGCCTAAAAAAAGATGGCTTAAGTTGTCAAGTAAAAACCGGTTGAGTTACAGTTGTTGACTGTTTAAGAATGAAATTAGTTTGTGCGAGCTTGATTCGAAAAAGCGTTTACATAAAAATCAAGGTCTGAGGTATATTTGATTTCCACTTAAAAGTAGCCTAACGAAATTGAGAGAAATATCGCCCTGTGATTTTTCTTTCATGGCAAATAAAATGTCGTTTACAATCACACTGCTTTCAGGTATCAAAACTACAACCCTATCTACTTTTACTGGAAAATTATCATTCACTGCAATTTTTAATGACATCCGAAGAATCATTACAGTTGTTTAATGGCGCTGAGAGTCAAATATTAAACTTTCGTTGAGTATTCAAGAAAGATTTTAACTTGTATGATATTCAAGAGAAAGTTATATATTTAAAATTATCCACTTTTAATTAAGAAACACGAAGGAAATATTTCTATTTTTATGTTTCAACTCATAAAGTTTATTTAAAAGAAAATATTGTGTATTATTAAATGACTCTGAAGAGGCTTAACGATATTATGATGTTCAGTATGAATTTCGAGTGACTTTTACGTGTCACATTATCAAAGAGATAATGCAGTTATCCCTTCTTAAATATCTTGGGCAAAACGCTCTTTCGAAAAGTTCCACTTCTAAATATGCAATTACACAGAAGACATTGTTATTGTAAAAAAGTTATTGTTCTTGTCACACATTAGTCAGGATAAAAAGTGCGAAAGTAAAGTCTGAGTAATGTGGTTGTAATCGTAATACAAATGAAAATATTGGACAAAAAGTTTGTATTATGTTTGATAATGTAATATCTTCGTTTTATGATATGTGTTTGGTACTTACAAGTATTTTAGTCTTTTGTTTGTCTGTTTGTCGTCTACAAAACTGCAGAAAATTGTACTACCTCAATGATAATCAGTAGAGAAAAATAATTAAATGTTCAAATATCCGATCCCTAACTTGGCGTTTTATTTGCCGACCAAGAAAAAAATTACAAAAATTTACTGGATATTGGTTATGTCTTTAATATCACAAAGCTAGTATTATTTTAACAGAGGTCATAGCACCTTATGTATTAGTTAGTCTTGATAAATATTGCATAGACTATATAGTGTAATAAAAGTTTCCCTTTATTGCAACATTTAATTTCCAATGATCCAGTTTTTCTCCTATGTAACACCTACCAATATTAATGCAAACGAGTTAATGAATAATTTCTTATAGTTATGTCTGATTTCCGTCAAATAATTTTCTAAGAATTTGATAAATGATGATCATTTCACGGTGAAAATTAACTTCTCTCCAGATAGACGGGCCCGGCATGGCCAGGTGGTTAGGGCGCTCGACTCGCAGTCTGAGGGTCGCGGGTTCGAATCCCTATCCCACCAAACATGCTCGCCCTTTCAACCGTGGAGGCATTCCTTCTAATGTTACGGTCAATTCCTCTATTCGTTCATAAAAGAGTACCCCACGAGTTGGCGGTGGGTGATAACAACTAGGTGCCTTTCCTCTAGTCTTTCACAGCTAAATTGGATACGGCTAGCGCACATAACCTTCGTGTTGCTTTGCGCGAAATTCATAACAAACAAACCAATGACAAGGGACCTATTCAACGTGCTTTACTTAACATATGAAGATAAGCAAGTCCTATATAATGGGGCTACCCACAAAATAAAACCCTTGCCATTACCTTCTTGAAGTTATTAACTCTCCATTATTGCTGTTCCTATTGTCTTTTGTTTGTTTTGATAAATATCTATTTTTATCATGGCCGAGTGTTTATTTTGATGACGTAACTCAATGGATCATTGTTAGAACTTTCGGACAATCTATATTAGTTTTCCGGAGTGCTTCACTTTGCGAGAAAAAAATAAAAAACGTCTAGCGTTTGTGGGTTAAATCAGATAAGTACCCGGCCAGTTATGAAATGCTTAATCTAAAACAAGCCTAATACATTGCCAACGACACCTTTACCGGTAATCATGATGTCGAAAGGTCTTCTTGAAGATACGTCATTTACAAACTTCATGTTTATTACATATGAGCATTTCCTTGTTGCTACAAACGATAAAGATAATTAGTAAACAAATCATTTATTCTAAGTTTGTTGAACTTTTTTCTTTGTTAATTAAAGGCTTATCTGTGGTATCTTAGAGGTTAATAAACACGGGAAAACAGAACTAGGCTGAATATCATTACTGAGGTGTGTAAAAAACACTTATATTCTTCTTTATTTTGTTCTCTTTTTTCCGTAAAGGTCCGTTAAAGAAAAATCCATTAAATAACGCATTAAGTTCAAAACAATTGTTTTATATATAATTCAGAATATAAATATATATTTAACGACAGTGTGTAGTGTTTTTTGAAAGGAATAATTGTCAATAGTACATAAAAGCCCATTCAATTTTTGAATTTGGTTTCTCACTATCGAATAAGTCTTTAAAAGGCTAGTAAACAGAGTAGATTTCATGTAACTTATGGAAACTCATTGTCTCATAATCATTACTTTTCCTATGATAAGGTATCCTTACTTTCTACTCTTGTACAAGTTTATTGCTTCGTGACGTCACTATTCCAGTTGTTTCTAGGGGTATTAGACAGCTGTCAGTATTATTAGTTGATATAAAAGTCTTCTCGGATCCAATCGTTTTACTACTTTTATGAAGTTAAACGAAACATAGATTACGACATGGATGAAAGAATGTAAAAATAGCTTTGTCCTGAGATTTTTCAAACTGAAAAATGTATGTAAAATTCAAATGTCGGATGCATTTTTTTAAATGCTATGGATATTTCATTGCTTTACACGGTATTTGATGTATTGTGAAAATCAGGGTATTTGTGAAACTAAAAAACGCGTCTACTTACACATTACTTATGGCGTTGTTTGATACGTTTAATTCTGTTTCATTTGTTTTCAATATCATTCTTTGATCAACCAGAACTCACTGTTATGTATTTTGATAGTTTGTTTGTTGAATTTTGGGCAAAACTACACTAGTTCTATCTGCGCTACCTCTCCCTAATTTTAAAATAACTCATTGTTTGTTTGTTGCTAAGCGCAAAGCTATGCAATGGGCTATCTGTGCTGTACTCACTACAGGTATGGAAACCCGATTTTTAGCGTTATTTTTAAGTGATATACTACAGGGAAGGTAAGTAATCAACAACACCCACCATTAACTCTCGGGAAATTCTGGAATTTGATCGTCACACTTATAACACACCCACGGCCCCAAAGTGTGGAGCTTTTTTTTGTTGTTGTCGTGTTGTTTTTTTCGGCTGTAACGAGAAGCGAACCACGGAACCTTAGATGTAGAGTCCGACATATTAACCACTGGGACGCATTTATCTAAAGTATTTTGAAATTTAAACCATTAAGATATAACAGTACATCAAACCTATTTATCTCGATCTGCCATTGCGGATTCTGAAAAATATTGTGTTTTTTTTATAATTAAGCACAAAGCTACACAACGGGCTATCTGTGCTCTGCCCACCATTGGTATCGAAACCCGGATTCTGGCGTTGTAACTCTGCAGACATACTGCTGTACCACTGGGGGGTCTCTGAAAAAGAATGACCATGTATTGGAAGACATTGAATATAAATTTGACAAAATTAATAATTCGTTTAATTTTGAATCTTTGATCTGGTAAAAAGAGACGCAATACGTTCAAATACCCAAAATTATCGTACCAGAAAGAACCAGGTCCATAATATTATAATAGATGACAATTAAGATTGCATGATTATCATATATATAATTCCCCATAAATTATTAACATCATACAGTGGCTGGTCACTTTTTAAGAACTCCCGGACACATACTTGTGGAATACTCTATTACTTTACAGGTGCAAAATAGACCTCTCATGTGAAGATTTATGTCATTGTCTGAGCTTGATGATTTTAACATACAGTTAATCTACCAGACAATGGGTAAGATAATAGATTTCTTGACTTAAACAGGGGCATGATAGAGTGTTGTTGTCAAAGATACTTTCTTAGATCGACTGTTGAGAGACATCTTTCATAAGATACATAAACGGTATCACTCAAAAGATCTGGACGATGAACGTCTGTAAGCGTGTAATATAGTCTTATGAGATGCATTTTATCCTTTTTTATATTAGTGTAAAAATATGGATAAAACCGATTGGTAACTCCATTGCACCAAAAATCCAAACCACTGGAGGTGTAGCAGTGGGTTCATTTGATTCCTTGAAAAGATCTAATAATATCCACAGTATTCTTTAACTGTTTTGGGAATTTTTACCACCCCACAATTTTACACAATGCTTAATTAGCAAGTTCTCTTCCAAGACGATAAAACAGAAATCCACCTTACTTGTACTGTTCAAAATTGACTTGAAGAATGTGGCAGTGATCTTTCTCGGACAGAACAGTCACAGTGGCACAGTCCGATAGAACATCTTTGGTTTGTTTATTTATAGTAAAACCACATTAGGCTATCTGCTGTGTCCACCAGAAGGAATGAGAAACTGGATTTTAGTTTTGTAAGTCAGTGAAAATTACCACTGTCCCACCGGGGAACGAACATCTTTGGAATGAATTGAAACGTTGTATTCTCCATTGTAATCCTCCACTGATATTTATAAATCAGTTGCAGATCGTACTCTTCAATTAATTGACCAAAATAATATAAGCAGCCTTCCGAAATGTTATGGAGACTAAGACAAGCCAACTCCTGGTTGTTAATTCTAGAAAAGGGTAGCTTAACCCGAAATTAATTGGAAGTCTTAGTAAAATAGTCAATAAGGGTATAACAATAAAAAGAACTGCAATGTGTTCTTACGTTTAAAGTTTTTAGTAGTTCAGAATAAAGCATAATCAATTTTGTAAAGCATTTAAATACTACTTCTATGAAAACTCACTGTTATTTAGCTTAAAATTCGATTTAATATTAATATTTAATTTAAATAAGTTAGTGTGTTGACATTTTAGTACACAAATGTGACGTCTCTACATTCTTTTGCACTTTCGTTTCGACTATAACTCCCCTTTTTTCTGATTTACTCAAGGATTCTTTATAATAATAACAATGAGTTCAGTACGTCACCCACGTTCACTAGATAATAAGTTAATTTAATCTAAGACATAACTTTAAGTGGAAAACACTGGAGTAATAACCTCACCAAGTCCTTGTTGGCAATACCTATAGTAGCTTATTTCCCTTCACGTGATTTTGAAGTTGTCTCTTCATTTCGCTTAGAAACAAACTGTTTAGCTGTATTTAATTATGTCTGGTGATTCTCCATATGGTAATGAATAATATCACAGCATAAAATATAATGTCGGCTACTGCAACCACTTAGATTGACTCGTGATGCATGACAACAAGTTAATTGTGGGTCCTTTTCAAGTTATTTATCAGTTAGATCTTTCATCATAATTTAAAAGTTGTTTAAAGTATCTTGCTTCATTATCTTATGAACATTCTCTAAGATCAACATTCATATGTATATTTCGAGTAACGGTATTGAGGTCTACTTTTATTTTTATAGTTCACTCATTTGTACAAACACTATTCGATTATCTTTAAAATTCATATATCACCTTAAACCGTTAAGCTAAATCAACCAATCTTAAGAACATTGTTTGTTTGTTTACATTGCTTGTTACATTTTCCCGGTAAAGTACAGAAAATTATATTTAAAAAACAAAAAAATATGAATGCTTCAATATGGAATAAATAGGTTAATGCTTAAAAGAGACATTAACTGGTGAAAAGATGATTGATAATGATTTATTACAAATAGTGTAACAAGTCTCATCCATCTATTGTCATCCGGAAAATTAACTGAAATATTTGACTTTTATGTTTTGAAAAGCATTCCTTTAAACTTAGTTTCATTTCCAAGTTATATCGAAATATAAACCGTATTTCTTATTGTTTTAGTACTTTTAGATGTGAAATTTATTTTCATTTAATAAGAACGATTCTTCAGGTGTTCTGTTGTCCTTGAACCTACTTCCTCTATCATCGATGGTGCTCAGTTTGATGACCATGATTACAAACTAATGCCCAATATCGCAGTTTCTGTGAAAAATAGTAAGGCTAACCTTATACCACGTATCCTGACAAACTTTCCAAACACCTTTCGCTGTATACATGTACATCGGCCATTTTTCTCATGAAAACTACTGCTAATTTCAAAGTATGGTTCGAAGCTTGTGAGTTTTTGGCTTATGAGCCTTAACCAATTTTAAAACCTTCTTTGTTACACTGTTAAAGGTGCCAGATAATATTTCCAGTTTCATCGCATTCTTTTTGTTGTTATTGCTTTAAGTTCGGGGGTTCTTTCTTTGAGAGTTTTCCTACTTGACTATTCCCTTCAGTTCGTGAATAAAGACGTTGATCCGGTTTGGCTTAGGGTGTGGTTTTGCAGTCTGATGTTGTCTTCATTGGTGTGCTGTACAAGTTTTTCTGTTTCCGTGAAGAATTGTGAAGGTTGCCTTCTATGAAATATTGAGTCCTTTCGCTTTATATCATTTAGATATTTTAATATACGAACAGTCTTCCTCAGAAAGGGTTGTGACACACATATCTCTATGGCAACACTATACTGTCAAGTGGTTGGAAATGAAATACATGGGTGCTAAACATTTTGCTCGTAGTGACACCTATAATCTGCGACAACACGCTACTGTATTATGCAAACCATTCTTCATAAAGTGATTAACCTTCTGTATTTGCATTTTTCTTATTCATTTAGTAGCTTTATTTTTGTGATGATCAAATTTCCATTCAACTTTCTGTAATGAAATCGACCATAGCTCAAATATTGGTAGATTTCTTTTACATTTATTATCATCGTTTCTGAGATAGTGACAGATAATCCATGATTCCCAGTTAATCTTGCATTGCGTTTTTATCAAACACATAGACTCAATGTGTTTCTATTTCTGGCCAAACGATTTTACCGGGAGAGCTGGTAAGACTGGGTATTTTGAGAAAGATTACGGTAATATGGTAAAAACGTCAAACAGAAAAGGTGTAGCTGAAACAAGGCATTAGCTACGGAGCAGGGATTGTGAAATGTGTACTATTGGTAAATGTAATTGCGGAAGTAACGCCCCCACAATAAAAACGATACATCAATATTAGATTTATTCTATATTCGCAATCCCAATTTGTGAAATCAAAGGAATCGAGAAAACGTGTGTATTCTCAAAAATAAAATATTCCACACCATAACCAACATTTTTAACAACAGTTTCTATACAGACGGTGGACGGTTGATCCCTATGAATATAGAACTAAACAACCGTCTGTATAGAAACTGCTGTTAAAAATGTTGGATCCGTATGAATATAGAACTAAACAACCGTCTGTATAGAAACTGTTGTTGAAAATGTTGGATCCGTATGAATATAGAACTAAACAACCGTCCACCGTCTGTATAGAAACTGTTGTTTAAAATGTTGGATCCGTATGAATATAGAACTAAACAACCGACCATTGTCTGTATAGAAACTGTTGTTAAAAACGTTGGCTCCGAATTAACATAGAACTAAACAACCGTTCACCGTCTGTATAGAAACTGTTGTTTAAAATGTTGGATCCGAATGAATATAGAACTAAACAACCGACTATTGTCTGTATAGAAACTGTTGTTAAAAACGTTGGCTCCGAATTAACATAGAACTAATGGGCAATAGGTCTTTTTCTTCTGTTTCGTAGCACAACACACCGCATTATGTGTGTGTGTATAGGTTTCAATATTATACAGCATATACATGTTTAAGTACAATGTGTTGTATACGAAGACCTTGCTTATATCAAGGCTTTCGACTTGGTGATGGTCCAAGATACGCCTTGCTGACAGCTGCGGATTCTTTTAAAGATATACCTTATAAGCCATCGAGTTTTATTATTTTGAATCCGTCAAAATTGCGATATGATATAATTCGGAAAAACGTAGACGCAAGAGACATGCAAGACAGAGGTTCACATGTCATGACAGCACATGTCGAGTTCTAAAAAACGTAGACATTAAAATCGTTAAAGTTTGCGTACAGAAAAGTAATAAAATTTATATCACTTGCACACGATATACAAGAAAAAACAAAAAATTGAAATTGGAAATGTTTCATATCATAACTAACAGCAGTACGTACTTGTGGAAGATAGGCATAGTAGCTTCAAACGTATGTTCCCTTGAAAACTACCAACCTGTATACAGAATGAAATATTTAGAAAACAAGCGTTTGAAATGCTTTCTACTCAAGAGTTCTAAATGTTAAAATACGCTGACAATTTTGAAAGTGCGCGCATCTCAAATTTATTCAAAATATTTTTTACTTCAGTGCTCAAAATACATTATATTCTACGGAAAATAGGTTTAAGAATATGTATTTGTGAAAACTGAAAAAAAACATTCTTAAGATAGACTTAACAATATGTACTTGATATAGACTTGAGAATACATTCGTAAGATTGACTTGAAAATATAGACTTAAGAATACACGCTTAACGTTTTTTCTCTTAGAGCTGTCTAAGTTACGTTATATTGATAAGAAAAATAGACATTGCAATGGCACATATGTTTTTGTTTACTTTATAGCTGTCAATTTTACGAAGCATTGACAGATACAAGCTGTTTTAATTTTAATACTTAAGTTTTCACTTTTTTCTGTTTTTGTTTTTACTTAATTACGACACTGACATTTGCAGAGGTCGGACAATAACATCTATTTCATCTGACACTGATCAGTATTACAACATGTTAACAACTTCATAAGGTACAAAGATATTGTATATAATGCATTTTATACTTGAAGACTATTACCTTTTAGAAATATTGACTGCTGCGGGTGGCACATGTTAAACAAGTTATGAAATAATAGCATTTTCAGAACGTACATTTGAGTGCTGAAACTTCTAATAAAATGTATCAATAAACATAAACCTTTTTTATTATTATTTTAGAGATAGTATCCTCAAATTACCGGCTGCTGATCGAGATAGCTATACTTGTGACATCATGTCTGTTTATAACTCTACTTTTTTAAAGATCATTTTCAATTATAACAAAATATACAAATATATATTATTAAAACCTTTCTCAGTATAGTGTATTATAGGACGTGTGTTGAGCGAGGCATGAAACATATTTTAACATTTTATTTGCAATGGGTCAGTTTACGAAATTACCACGCTAAAATCTAGGGTTCGATTCCTCGTGATGGAAAGAGAACAGCTAGCTTATTATGCAGCTTTGCGCTAAAACAAACAAACAAACGAAGCTTGAATATATATATAGTTTGTTGCCATACCATAATTTCATAGAATATATATTACACTGTATCCCATAAGCCATGTATTATGTTATAATGTCATTTGTCCATAAATAAACATACCACAATGTAATTGATGCAATTTCGACATAATAATCGCAAAGATTTGAAAAATACTTCATGGTACCCACATCCAAATTCTTCTTTTAAGATATCTCACATTTTGTAATTGTTTTTACATTGTCTTCATGTTGTAGGATTTTCGTATATTTTATGTTTCTTTTAAATATTTCCGTGTCCTTTGAGTTTGTTCGGCGAAGTCATTTATCATCAATTAAACTTTAGGTTACAATGAATGAAAAGATATTCTATGAAGTCGTTCTAATAGTGGTTTTTCCTGTTTCCATAATAAACCACAGCTGTAAGGTATTATGGGCCTTGATGTCCTATTCTTTCAAGACAAGGTAGATTGTTTGAGGTGTGATCTGTCTTCCAAATAAATCAAAATACCCGTACAGGCGTGATTACATGATGACATCACCGATAACACTTATTTTCCTTCAGTCTGAAACAACAGTGTGAACACCTCTCCAGACGTAATAGCTGATTGTTTCAGACTGAAGTACAGCTATTACGTCTGGAGAGGTGTTCACACTTACTTCAGTCTGAAACAATAGTGTGAACACCTCTCCAGACGTAATAGCTGTACTTCAGTCTGAAACAATAGTGTGAACACCTCTCCAGACGTAATAGCTGATACTCAAAGCTACTCTAAAATATATTCACACAGACCCATCCTTCACTGTTTAAAACATCCCAGCTTTGAACCAATCTGCCATTCTTAATTTTTTTTTTTCATTTCTCACTCACAAGGTTTTGACTTGGATGAGGAAACGTTGTTCCTTCTTCAGCCACAAGGCCTTGTGTTCGGTGTTTAAACTAGGTGAAAAAACTTTCGCCACTTATGACGACCGACCATGAGCTCGTTATACCTTTATCTGCCTTATAATTATACTTCCTCAGCTAGTAACGCACCGGTGCATGGAGCCTATACTAGGTGTAGATAATGCAAAACAAGATACAGTTGGCAGTCTCTTAATAATGGACTTTCTCTCGGAAGTTTTTGTTAACATTTAGAAATCGGGATTATAAGTGAATGTTTAACAATATCTATCTTCTTAAACAAAAAAGAAAACATTAACTTCTGACGACAGGATTTAAAACTGGTTAACCATCTAAGAATCAGCTTCATAAATCTAAAGAAAAATATTTATTTGTCTAACGTAACATTCTTGGATCCTTCATGTATCTCGCACATCTAACTATATCTTTAGTTTTCATAACTAGTTTATGCCTTATAAAACTTAATTCTTAATAGATATTAGTCTTCTAATACCAAAGAAAAGTTATACACATGAAATACGAGTTTAGTGTTATTGTGGGAAACTTACAGCGAGAATGGTAAAACCTTAATCAATAAGGATATATGATATACCATTAATAATTTCATTATGAAATTGTTCTGGAAGTTTCCATTGTAGGTTTTCCCTTTACCTCCTTTTCGTTTAATACCACAATATTAACCCATCAACCATCTTTAAAATGGGCCAGTCAGTTCTAGTGGCTAGCGTGTTAACTCGTGGATTAGAAGGTCTAAGGTTCGAGGCGTTTAACACATTCTACACTTACAACTGACTGGTTCCTTCATCCCTTGTAGTTCCAAAGAAAATTAGAAAAACTTTTTTTTATGTACTGAACCGTTCTGGAGGCTGCGTTATTTTAAAAAATAAATAAATATTCTACAACTTTCTCAACTATTTTGGTAACAAACATACTTTATCGTCCTTATTAGCAGCAAGAACAACAAAGTGAGTTTCTGAATCGTGCTTATAATGGAGACTAATCCTACATGAACAATATTAAGGAGGTTATTATTTTAATATAGGTATACGAGAGTGTGTGATGTATTACGAGCATGAAGATACATTTCCATAATGCCTCATCTATAGCCTTTTTATTTCTGGCAAACATAAAGCCGGCAAAATGTGTTTTACTGTTGATATATATTCAACAGAACTGTTAAGTAAGAGCAGAATATTGTTTTACCGTTGAATAAGTTTTTCTTTCACGCCCCTCCCAGTGGCATGTCTGAAGACTTACAACGCTACAAACCGGGTTTTGATACCCGTGGTAGGCAGAGCACAGATAGCCCATTGTGTAGCTTTGTGTTTAATTACAAACACACAAGTTTTTATGCAATAGTTTATCCATTTTTAACTTCAGAACATTCAGAACTCAAGAACAGATATGTATATTTGATTTTTTAAAAGGTTGTTAAATAATATTTGGTGATGTTTCTTAATTGTTAAGGTTTCTAAGCAAAGTTTTTATTATCATGCATCACAGTGGTTTCTAATTGCCCATATATATATAGATAGATAGATATATATAGTGCTAATCACACAAAGTAGGGCACTTTCTCATTCAAGCGTCTCTCATTACAGAAGAAAATAATGTGTAAATACAAGGCTGTGTGGAGAATACAAATAAGTACAACAATGACAAAATATCAAAAAGCAGATCACATAAATACCTGTCTCGGTCAAAAAATAACTTATGACCTTTGTTTATTGAAACAAGAAAGTAGCCTACGTGATTGACATTTGTCAACTGACTTTCGCCATTCACGTCATTGGTTAGCAACTAATGACGTCGAAATAAATCAGTATGTTGTTGATATAAAAGCAGCACCGAATTCAACATCTAACATATTCAACCGAAGGCCTACTATACACTACTTGCTTTGCTTAGCAACTCTCAGGAAAATAAACATGATTCAGGTAAGACTGCAAAAACTTTCTGTTTTATTTCTCGGTTGTTCTATGTGTAGAATATATAGAACAATATTTCCTTATATAGTTCTATATTTCCTTATCAGAGGTTTCTCTTGGTCAGTGAAATGTTCTAATAATTAGAAAGTAAAATATATTACGGACACGAGAAAGCAAGCAACATGTTGTTTTATCTTTGTTATGCTTACTTTGTAAGTGCAGTTTTATAACACATGCTCATTAATCATGCTATTTTTATTATCCTTGTATAAATATTATGTTTGATATTGTGAACGTTTTTTTCAAGTAGCTAAAGTACATGTAGTTAGTTGTAATATTCAATATGTCATTGTACATTATTTCATCTAAAAAACTAACAAGTAGTGGCAATTATCTGTCTTGTCCCACTAATTTTTAACCGTTACTGTTTAATACTCAAAACGTTTCAAACAAAGGAAACACAATTAAAGCTAGCTATTCTTAGATGTATATAGAATATGGAAGAAATAATAAACATATAATATATCAGCTTGCATTTTCTTCCGACAACAAACAATTATTTTTTAAGAGTGAGACTTACAATAAAGACTAACTTCAGGCTTACACCTTTGAAAACTTAATCACAGAATAAGTCAAAACTTATATAAATAAAATAAATTTGTGCTGGTTTTATTTTAAGATAGTCATTAGGTGGCGTTACGCATGCTTTTCGTGCAGCTCGTTAGCTCGAGAGAATATATTTACGGAAAATAGAAGTGTAAGGTTATAGTCTCGTGATCAAAACAAAACAGTTGTTTGAAGCAATAAGTTCTAATTAGTAATTTTATATTTCCGTTTGAAACACCTCTCATTTTTTGTTAAAACATTTCAAAAACTTGTTTTTTTATTAGATCTTGGTTACTTTGGGATTTGTTGCTGCTGCTGCTAAAGCTAGTTATACTGGTAAGGGAGATTGGGGTGCTGGTGGATTTCTTGGTGCTGCTGCCAAATCCGGTTATACTGGTGGTGGAGGTGGGGGTGCTGGGGGATTTCTTGGTGCTGGAGGAGGAGGTGTAGGAGTAAGTTATATCAACCTGGTTCCTGTTCAGATTGTAAGTACTGATACCTAAACCAAAGAAACAAGACTAAATTTGTTTTCAGAATCTGAATTAAAATGCGAACAACATGTTTACATAAAACAAGAAGAGCTCAAAATTATACTATTATATTCTCCCTCTTCTTTTTAGAAATAACTCAAAATATGAAAATTTTAAAATTTAGTAGCTTATGGACATTAAAAACTCTTATTACACATAATAATAATAAACACAAAATTACAAATTATTCATGAATTGTTGTTTCATTTTACAATTAACAAAGGTATTTAAGCCTGCAGTTTTAAGTAATATTTATACATTTTAGCAATTAGAAACTTTCTGATTTCCAGGTTATATTATAAAATGTTAACTACACATGTAACTCTTCCTTAAATAGTAAATGGTTGTTGTTAAGTGTAACTAGTACAAGTATTTCTGTACAATAATCTCAGATGAAAATAAAACTAATATGGAATTAGAATAGACGGTCAGGTGAATAATATTTCCTTTTCGTAACAACAGAGGGCAGCAGGAGGTTATGAACAACAGCCAGCATACCCTTCCATTCCCACCCCTTACTCTTTCAACTACATTGCTCCGGCTGATGGAGGTTATAGCTCCCGCCAGGAATCAGGAGATGGATATGGTCGAGTGAGTGGGTCTTACAAACTTTCTGATGCAGATGGTAGACAAAGGAAAGTCCAATATACTGCTGGTCCGGAAGGATTCCGAGCTCATGTTTATACCAACGAACCTGGTACCAGAAGCGCAAATCCTGCTGATGTTATCTTCCAGTCTTCTGCTCCTGTTCCACCTCCTTATTACCCACCCAAACGATACTCCAGTTACAGAGCCTCTGCTACTAGTGGTCATCAAAAATTCATCCTTATTCCAGCTACTGACCCTTGGCAATAAGATAGATTTTCTTGTAAATTAACCAACTCTATGATATTTTAAACAGCATAAAAAATCTTGATCTAACCTTTCAATTACTTAAAATAGAGCAAGCTTTTTATGCCTTTAAATCATTTTTTGCACTACATGTTTAATGTGCCAATACTCTTAATTACTTACTTGTCTCCCTTTAAGCATATAGTTTTATACAAATCGGTGAGGTTTTTAGTTGGTACAACCAAAGTTTTAGCATTAAGTGTCATGTACTGTATATTTTTTGTTTATTGGTCTCTACAAATAATTCGAAAAAGGTTTATTTGCAAATAAATATATTTACTAGAATATGCATATATATGTGTGAATGCAACATTTGGTGACAAGTACTTCATGATTAATGTTATATAAAAGACATCTTAAAGTGTTATTGGGGTTTCAGTTATTTTCTCATGCTTGCTATACGAAGACCCAGAAACCAAGATCACCAGAAACGTTTTTGTTTTTGTTTTCATTTCTCCAAAAACGCTGCCATTTTTCAGTACAGATAAAAAGTTGTTATAGTTTGACATGATAAAAACCATTACTCGGCATTCTTTTAATATTTTTAGCCAAAGTTGACTGAATTTACCAAGAATATTAAAAATATAAGACCAAAAACAGTCTTCCAAAATCATTTTCAATCTTCATGATGCCCTCTGATAGCTATTCTGATGACCTATTCTGTAGTTTTGTGTTTAACAACGACAAAAAATTGTTTATGATCAAGAGTGAAGTTCGTTCTACTTCAGCCGTCATCGGAATAATTAGGTGTTTCCAAATCACTGGCTCATGTAGAAAATCTTCCAAATGTCTCGATGGAAGCAAGATTGTTTCTGACCAAATGAAGTACACATATTGTTACAATAGTTACTGTACATGGTAGTTGTTCCATAGCTATGCAGAGACTAGTAAGATACTTTCGCGTCGTTAACCCAAACTATTATAAATATAAACGTATGAGTACTTCAGTAAGAAACTTTATTAAGTGTAATGCCCCAAGTTAAAATAATACAATTTCCAATTTATTTTTGATATTTCCTTTTATAAATCGGCGGCAGTAATCAAGTGCTTTAGGCACTTCCAGCGAAAATAGAAGACAACTTGAAGTTTTCTTTTTATCACAGTTTTAATTTAAAGAAACATGATGTGTAAACATTTACTTTGGGAGTTGATTTATAAATAAATAAAGCTGTATCAGAAGACTTCTCAATAACGAAAAGAATTTATGATAAAATCGTGCTGAGTTTCTCGACTCTGTTAGCATGCTCGAACTTGAAATATAATGATTCATGGTTCGCGTCCTGTTGTTACAGAAACGCCCTCCACACTTTGGGGACCTAAAAGAATAGCAACTAAGAGTTTGTGACTGGTATTTTTTCCTCTAGTATATCAGTTAGGAATTAGTGACGGCTAGGCGCAGATAAATATTTTTGTGTGAAAATACTAAAAAATAAACATCATGGATAAGATATTACGAAGCTTTTTAAATTGTTAATTTTGTTATTCTACCAAATTATAGAAGAGAAGTTTTATATAATAGAAGGCAGTAGAGTTTCATGGAATTATTTGTTTGTTAGTTGACCTTCGCGTCAAGCTACTCGAGGTTTATCTGCACTAGCCATTCCTACCTTTGAAGAGATACACTAAAAGGAAGGCAGTTAGTCAACATCACCCACTGCAAACTTTAGGGTCAATCTTTACCAACGAATAGTGGGATTGATCAAAAATTCTAACGCCCAAGACCTGAAAAGGAGAACATGTTTGACGTCCTAACTACCATACCAGATCGTTTAATAGTAATGCCTAACTAAACATTTTTTTTTTCAAAGATATCGTTTAAGTTTTGCTTTAGAACATATTGGATCCCACGAAGATGAAATTTACGGTAAATAAAAAATATTGTATTGCTTCGAAGTTGTACATTATTTCTTTTACTACTGTCGTTTCGCCGAAAAATATGTAAACGTTTTTTATTTCTCTTGTTGCTCACTGTCAGTTGCACAAAACTAAGTTTTTCTTTGTTCATCGATTTAATTTTACTAGAAAAGTACGTATTTATTTGGTAGAAACATATAATTGAAGCAAAAATTATCAGGAATGTTTGTTTTTAAGTATGACTTACGAACAAATATTTATCAATGCTGTTTTCAAGTGTCATGGAACAATTGTTAGTTTCACCACATAACACTTGGATACAACAGCAAGTTTAATGGATTAGTTTTCAGATTTATCTAGTTATTTACGATTTCTTTCAGTAAAGTCCTTAAATAATCTTCAATAAAATAATTGAATTTATAGAAGTGTTTTTTAACGCTATTTGTTCGAATAAAAATCCAAAATAACTATTTGGATATTTCTATATAGAAATCATTTTAAGTCTATTTTCTATATAGATAAACTGAAAACACATACCTTGTAGAAAGAAAAAAGTGACATTTCTGAAAACTGTTTATATATGTATATTTTTGTGCTTTCGTTTCTGAGCTTTACATATATTTTTTTATGAACCACTATACGAAGAAATACAGTAATGCTTGCAAAATTACGTAAGGGCCATTTGAGTCGTCTCCCGATGGGACAGCGGCAAGTCTACGGAGTTATAGTGCTAAAATCCGGTGTTCGAACCCCACAGTGGACCCATCAGATAGTTCAATGTTACTTTGCTCTAGAAAAAAACAATAATCAAAAACTGCTTGTGTCTTACTTTTCTTAATCAGTATTAATTATAAAAAAAAAATTATTTTCGTGGATTCTTATCAAGACGCCAATTGTTGTAGGTATTACTTTACAAAATGACTAATAATTTATCAGCAATCAAATATATAAAAAAGTGCAATACAGTTTCCTCTGTATTATCTTAGCTTCTAATTCTAGTAGCTCCAAAAACCATAATACTTTTATTACAAAGAACTTTCCAAATGACCATAAAGCTACTCAATTCCTTCTTTCACGAAAACTCAGTATAGCTTCACTTACTTCTAATGTTTTGCTGAGAGTGACATAAACCCACTCTTATCTTAACAGACTATATGTGTATCATAAATTCTTTATTACATGTCAAAAACTCATAATCTTTCCAACTGGATTCTCCATTTTACTAGTATGCTATAAAAACTGTCTTCAATGTCAGAATTTGACCGTTTCGTTAAGCTAAGGCGATCCACTCCTTCCTTCCTTCAAAAAATATTTATACCTAGCAATCGATGTGTTCGAAGGAAAAAGAAGTTTGATTATAAATAAGATTACGACCCTTCTGATATACAACATTGTTTATTGACAAAAAGGGGACATGGATAAACGTTTCGGAATTCTATCAGATTCCATCTTCAGTATCTAAAGCAGAATAAAATGAATTTACATCAGTCTTCATACATTTTCAAAGTACAGTTGCTAAACAATAACGATAATTAAACAAATAAAACACTAAACAGTAATTATGGGGAGAAACTACAGC
This sequence comes from Limulus polyphemus, assembly GCF_000517525.1. Classification (NCBI taxonomy): domain Eukaryota; kingdom Metazoa; phylum Arthropoda; class Merostomata; order Xiphosura; family Limulidae; genus Limulus; species Limulus polyphemus. The sequence continues at coordinate 946,019 of NW_013665755.1, forward strand.
AAGAAAACACAACGAAAAGAAAAAAAAACGAAAAATCAGTAATACGAACATATTAAAAAATGTATAACTTAAATGAAGACTGCATGTTGTTCAGAGTTGGAGAGTGCTGCTTGATGTGCCTTAGGTAGCTTTGTGCTTAAAACAAACAAACATGATACGCACATAAATTTAAAGATTAACATGCGTAATTTGATTCCAGGTTCTTTCTTCGGGCAACCGATTACTCTAATATTTCTTCCAAAAATAAGCGGAAATAATTCAGGAAGCTCAAGAAAAGATAGAAGCTTCCTCGTAATTTTCACAGAGGCAGTCACAAATGGACGTAGCCATAATTTCGTTATTGTGATATAACGACCAGAGGCATCGCTAGGCACTCACACTAGAACCGTATCCCGATTCTGTATGACAGGGCCCCAAATCTTCAGTTGATGTCTTGAAAAATCAGAATAGAATAATGTAATCGATATTATACTGAAACGCCGAAAATTCCCGCGTCTATGAGCCCGAGCCCCGAATCATTTAAACGCCTAGCGACACCTCTGATCACGACGCTAATATATAGAAAACCCCACCCCACCCCAGGAGGAACACTAACGTTGTCTCTATGTGATATTAGATTACAAGCACGTACACTTATTGCCTTATACGGGTATGAAGTAATCATTTCTTATGTGGCCTAAAACTGTCAAAAAGTTAAAAAATAATGTATATTTGAGGTGGTCAAGTTTTCAAAAATATACAGTTTGATATATTATTATTATTAATCATTTATCAGATGGTCCCAACTGCTCAGAAACCTACTTTAAATGTTGAAGCGTGTGTATGGGAATTTCTTCCAGCAATATATATATTATCGTAAACAACTTGAAATTACGCTCATGTAAAAGCAGAATATTCTACAAAACACTGTTGGCATGGTCACTTGTGAAACGAAGTGTGATTTTTTCATTAAATATGTCAAAAACGGTCAGAATATTTAGAATCTGCTTCTTCCACAGGGTATATCAAGTGCGTCTACGTTCTATTTTAAACTTTGTATGAGAATAGTGTAGCAGATACTATTATATTCCAATTGTATGAAATGTAATGATGAGATATCTTACACCTAGAACTTGTTTTATTGTCAAATACTTACCTAAAGCGATAGTTAGAAATGGTTTTTAATTACTTAATTTCTATACACGCTTATAACTAATAGGAACGACAAAGTGTTAGAAAAAGATTTGTTTTTACTGTTTAGGAATATCGCAACTACTTATAATGCATAACGCTTAGCACATAAAAATTGAAGCCTACTTTACATACCTGACATAATAATGAAGAGCTTACGAAAGTTGGAGAACAACAATAGAAGCCGATTTCTAAAAACGCTCAGCAAAGTCCTTCGTTTGCAAAGAAATCAACGGGTTGAAGTTAAACACAAAACACTTGAATAGCAAACCTGTTTGGCAGGTAACCAACCACCAATCAGAGCGAGAGCGAGCTTCGCGCCAATCAACGAGAGCATTTTTAAAAAGTCGATTCCGTTCCACGGACTAATAGTGCGAGCATGCATAAGTGAAGCTAGTGAAAATATACGAGCTCATATTACCCCATGAATTGAACATGGCATGAAAGGGGTATGTCAATTAAAACTGCGGACAATGGACAAAATCTAACATACTGTGAGTAATGTAACAAGGGTTATTATCTAGGATTCAGTAAGAGAGGGAGGAAGAGGTCAACGCTGAACCCGATCCTCCCTGGTCCAAAACATGGACCGAATCCCGATGAAGAAGAAGAAGTCCACTGTGATCATGTATGTCCGCGACATGCTTCTCAAAGACCCAAACCACACTAGTGAGCTAGTGTATGACGTCATTAAGCCACTGATTATATTTTTGCTAATGATTAATGGTTATGGGCGTACTGCATAAATGCACAGAATATATCACTAAACTATGGTAGAGTCGCGTTGGAAAATGAAAAGTAAACATTTACTGTCTATAGTTACATAAAAAAAAAGCTGTTGCCAATAAAGTATCGTTTGTGTTGGTTGTGAATAGCTTAAGTTAACAGAAGTATATCTCTATTAAGTTTCCAGGCATAGGCGTCCGCAGAAATTTTTCCAGCGAAGTAGTGTGAAATTGTGAATTGAATAAATATATGCTTAATGGATAAAGAGAATTTTACGGTTCTCATTTTCCAGGTGGAGGTAAGTGCCTCTCTTGCCCCCACCTGCGGGCGCCCATGTTTCCAGGTGTCAAAGGTTTCATCGACAGTGGTTTATATCAGGAAAACTTAATTAAAATGCTATAATGTTCGCACTTTTTTCATGTCTCCAGTCTCTTTAGTATGAAAAATATTTAATTCATGTTCATTACCTACTTGAAACTGAATTACTTCACCATAAAGATCTCAACCGGAGAATAAAAAGATATTTTTAAAAGTTATTGGCAAAATTTGATGATTTCAAAGTAACAATTTACAAACTATTTCAGATACATTTTTTTTTTCCTTCAATAATTGAAAAAAAAAAGGCAAAAGTTTTCCATTTCACGACAAAATAGGAAAAGTTGCATTTGGAAGGGTAAGAGATTTTTGAAAAACGTATTCCATATTTCTTTGTTCTTGTTTTAACTGTTGTATCTATTTCAAATTAACTTTATTTATATTTGTTTTACAAACTACCTCACTTTATTATGAATTTTTCACACTGCAGCAAATTTCCACTTTTCTTACACTTGAGCTCCGGGTGTAAAGAAGTACGCCATTTTACATTTTAAACTTTCTATATTGGTCCAATATAATTAATATTAGAAAGACACCTACTTCTATATAAGATTAAGTATCTAGGTAAATAAAATTTCACTGATTATAATAATAAAAAACAACTATGTCAAACAAATAGTGTTATTTCAATAATTTCGAAAGTTATTTGTATAAAAGCCCACAGATGGGGACACTCTCGCAGTTACAGTCCTTCACCCAGCTATATACCTTTGTACTGCACACAAAGTGAATGTTTTTCACTGGCAGTTCTGTTAACCGCTGAAACGCGTGTAAAAACTAATATAAAGTTATTAACACAATCAAATTGTTATAAGTTACAGGCGAATGGGTAGAATAGAACTGTCGCAATAAGAACATCCTAAAGATACTCTTGTGTTGTTAAAATTACACAGTGACACAATCTAATTACCCAAAATCTGGTTTGAGCATTACTTGCTATTATACACTGCTATTTATTGAAACTATTAGAATCGAAATAAATGAGAAACTAGACTATTGGATGCTGCTTGACTCTCTGGTGCTGAATTTCACCTGAAGGTTACATTAATTCCTGAAAAAATAGAAAATGTTTTTCACAAAACGTATATTGTATTTGTAGTGCAAGAAGAGGCGATGTGTTTAGCTTCACTTTAAATTTTTAAATTTCTTAGCAGACGAAAACCAAATACAAGATGATGTCAAATTGTAACCAAATAGAAGTTCATTGTTAATGTCAAATTGTAACCAAATACAAGTTGATTATTAATGTCAAACTGTAACCAAATACAAGTTGATTATTAATGCCAAATTGTAACCAAATACAAGTTGATTATTAATGTCAAATTGTAACCAAATACCAGTTGATTATTAATGCCAAATTGTAACCAAATACCAGTTGGTTATTAATGCCAAATTGTAACTAAATACCAGTTGATTATTAATGTCAAACTGTAACCAAATACCAGTTGATTATTAATGTCAAATTGTAACCAAATACCAGTTGGTTATTAATGTCAAACTGTAACCAAATACCAGTTGATTATTAATGTCAAACTGTAACCAAATACAAGTTGATTATTAATGTCAAATTGTAATCAAATACCAGTTGATTATTACTGTCAAACTGTAACCAAATACCAGTTGATTATTAATGTCAAATTGTAACCAAATACAAGTTGATTATTAGTGTCAAATTGTAACCAAATACCAGTTGATTATTAATGTCAAATTGTAACCAAATACAAGTTCATTATTAATGTCAAACTGTAACCAAATACAAGTTGATTATTAATGTCAAATTATAACCAAATACCATTTGATTATTAATGCCAAATTGTAACTAAATACAAGTTGATTATTAATGCCAAATTGTCAAGTAAACTGTTAAAGATTCACCTCTTTTTCTTTCTTCCTGTTTTGGAATTTCTTGAAAGGATGTTACACAACAAAAGAAATAGCAAAAAATCCAGGGTCACTGATGAGGAGTGGAATTCTCCGAAACTAGTCTGGCTCGCAGACACACACTCCAATGAAAGAATAGACCATACCAAGCTTTTTACTTGTTGTTAAACAAATCTTTAAACAACTCTACTTATTCAATTATGTGTGAACGTTGCTTGGTCTTTTTTGGACAGAGTTGTCACCTGTGATGAATAATGGATTCTCTATGCGAATATTAAACGCCAAAAACAATGTCTCAGTCTTAGACAAAAACCATTTCCGACCCCAAAACCTGGACTACGTCCGCAGAAAGTGATGCTTTGCATTTAGTGGGACATCAAAAGAGTAATTCATCTCGAACTCCTCAATCCACAGCGAACTGTCAATGCAGAGATCTATAGTCAGCAACTGGAACGTTTAAATCAAGCCCTTCATCAGAAACACTCTTCACTCGTCAATCGGAAAGGTGTTCTTCTTCTCCACGATAATGCAGTCCACATGTGGCACGTTTGACACATCACAAGATTATGGAGTTGGGTTGGGAAGTTCTCCCCCACCCACATATTCTCCAGATATAGCACCATCAGGTGGCCATCTTTTTCGTTCGCTGCAACACCAT